>NC_031771.1:46856541-46974279 GCF_001522545.3 Parus major
CAAAGAGACAAAGAAATTCCCAGGCTTAGGTCTTAAGGTGCTGTTCACAGGTTGATCTCACTTTTCAATGGTTAAAACTACTGTCAATTCTTAGAAATGGCCAGCTGATGGCTAGAAGACAAACTCCCATCAGCCTCCAGCAGTTTTAACTTACTTAGGTATTTCTCTTTGTTTTCTTAAATGCCAATCTGTCACACCCCTGAAATATCCCTAAGAGTAAAGAGGAAAAATAAAGGCAATGGGAGGTGCATTGGCAGATGGATGGGATGTAAGGAAGTTATCATAACTATATGACACTGGAGCATGAGAAAGCACTTTTTTATGCAATATTACAAAGAAATTTCAGCAAGGTATGTGATGCAGGCCAACCAACACTGCCCCGAAGCTGTCATTGCAGCACCTGGTATTGGCTGCATGGCAAGGAGCACTCTGAGGTGTTCAGTTTCTCTAATAATTAAAAGCTTGCTCCTGCCAGTTGCTGAGTGTGCCCATCTTATGTCCCTTTGGCTGAAGGTAAGGACAGCCATATCCACATGACAAGAAGCTTTGGCAGGATGACAGGCTTTGAAGGCCAAAATTTCATCAGTAAGATCACATTAAACATTTACATGGTAAAAAAAATAAGATCTGGAACTAAAATAAAAAATCAATAGCTCTGTCTACCAATACACAAACCTCTTCATTTTCTTCACTTCTTCACTTCTTCATTTTCTTGCTTTTGTTTTGATTTGGGTTTTAAAAACATGCTGAATTGTGGGAAGCTGTTCCAGACCTGCACAATGAAAACGCAGTCTGTGGAACTGATGAATTGCAACTTAGCAAAACTAAAGGACACCAACCTTTACTGCTGCCACAAACTTCTTGGCAAAATTTGGAGAAAACAGAAAATGTTATACATGACTAGAAGGACTTGTCTTTATTAAATACCTCAAGGAGAAAGTTTATTTCTGTATCAAGCATGTTCTTGTCAAGAACAGTCTGGAGAATTTGAGACAACCAATGGATTCCTAATTTTGAAATGATGTCAAATTCAGAATACAGAAATAGTAATGGGATGGTAAGATCATGTAATCTTGTCATACAATACATGTCATCTACTGTACAAGGCATCCTGTGGTATTCAAATACATACCTACATTTTATAATCCCTGAGAATGCATTTGATCTGTGGTTTTGTTTTTAAGGTTTTGTTCATAGCTTGGAATGTTTTTTATGCTGTAATTGAGAAAGCAGCTTTTAAGTCATTCAAAGCAGAGACTACTTTGAGATAAGCAGGTTTTTGAACACTCTTGCTACTTCTTCTATTCATTGATTGAGGAATATCATTGGCAGGGATATGGTGAACATCAGTCAAAATGCTGGAAGACCTAGATTTCACAGGTGGTATCTGAATCACTGACCAGACATGATGGCATGTGACTGCAGAGACTGACAATGGGAGGAAACTGAAACACACAAACTTACAAAGCTGGAAGTTGATAGAGCAGGGAAGATAAAAAGAATATTGAATGATCTAACAAAACACACAGATTGCAGAAGCACAGTCATTCAGGCTGAAAACTTTGTGAGTTTGATGCTATGACATAAAAAGATATAATAGTACTGGGACTGGAGGGGAACCTGTTGCTTTTACTGTTTCAAAGTGATGTGTAAATTAAGATTAATGGAGAAGTAAACTTCAATTCTGAACAGAAATGTAAAGGAAATTTTATTGAACAGGTCAGAGACACTGGGGACCACAAAGGAACTGATGAGAATATTTCTAAACATTGCTATGTCTCCACATTTTAGACAGTAATGGATGGTTGGATGGATGACAAATGAGAGCACAGTGTAGTACCAGGGAGACACATGAAAGCTACTATTAAAGAAAGTGGAAATGGATTAGCCACTGCCTGAGGAAATCAGATATCAGAGCTAGCAGTCAAGCCATGGAGTGGAGTCTACAGGGAACAGAGGAAAAAGAAGACCATAAAAGTTTATGCTAAAGAAGATTTGTCTGTCTCAGAATGATATCAAACAGCACTCTAAGAAAAAGATGAGTTATGGATCATCTCAGAGGCCCTAAGTATCTCCTAGATAAGTAATATTGGGAGGAGACTTGTGCAGTAGGCCTTTAGACAAATCTCTGTGAATTGCATTGGAAGATGGAGCTGTGTTAAACATGTGGTGTACATGTGTTCTCACGAGGGTGACACTTGGCTGTGCATTGATGATACACTGCCTGCTTAATTGATATCTGGTTGAATATATGGCTACTGTAATTTAGGACATCAAAAAAGACAATTTTTATTTTTTGGTCTGCGCTGCTACAGTGCTGATGGCTGCTCATGTCCAAAGCAATTGCTGTCACAGAGACACATTTCAACTTT
Source organism: Parus major (assembly GCF_001522545.3). Taxonomy (NCBI): domain Eukaryota; kingdom Metazoa; phylum Chordata; class Aves; order Passeriformes; family Paridae; genus Parus; species Parus major. The sequence goes on from NC_031771.1 coordinate 46,858,914, forward strand.
TTCTTACCCTGTCACAGCAGTGACCTCACTCAGCTTTCCTTCTTTCTCTCCTCTCAATGACTCTTCTGTTTCTCACTTTGTTCCACACTAGCCAAAGGTTTTTCTCAGCCACTTGTTTCCCCTTTACTGTAGCCACTGTTTTCTCCCACTGCCTTTAAATTTTGTTGTGACTAAAAAGCAAGAACCACAAAAGACTTAAGTTATATGGAGGGGAGGAACAGACACAAGTGGGGACCAGACACAAGGACCTGTACCTTCACAGGTTTTGTGGAAAATACAAGTCACTTTCATTCATGGAAAGGCCATGCTTCCCTCCTAGAAATCTGCAGCAGAAATTGCTCTTGGAGGGAAAAAGAGAGAGAAATGTTTTGTATTCCATATTGGCACAAAGTCAGGTAGTAATTAGTTGGGATGAGCTAACCAAAACATCAAAAGGAACTGTACAGAGCATACACATAGCTTTCCTGTCAAGAACCTTGCAGTGCTAGTGCTTACGAGCCCAGGATACAATCCATCTAACCAAAATACAGTATTTCATCAAGCATACTACTGGTACTAGACAGATTTGGAATTATTGACATTTAGAAATTCATTTTCAGAGACAGGTATCAGCCAACAAATATCTAAGCCAAAGAGACTATTGTAATGTACAAAATAAATAATGTACACAGTTAATAATTTATTAATTAATTAATGCCGTGTTATGGAGTTACTTTACCTTTAAGGAAGTTGAAGTTGCTGGGAACTGCCTGGAGTCTTTTCTCCTGACCAATTATCGGTCATTGCTGAGAATTGACAGCAGTTTAGGCCATTGAAAAGTGGGATCAACTTGTGAACCCTACCTTAAAGTGTAAAACCAGAGCTCTCTTGGTTCTCTTTGTTTCCTGGCTGTGAAGAGTGGCGGAGCTCCGGGCCTCCCGTTCCCAGCCCAGGCCATGTGGCCGGGCGGGGACAGGGCTGGGCCTGCCGCGTCTCCCGGCCGGGAGATGTGGGCCCTGCGGGGGGTTTTCCCTGGGCTCGGGCCAGGCCGGGCCGAGCCGATCTCTGGCTTGGCTGCAGGGTTTTTGCTGTAACTAAATTCACTAGAAACTGCTGAGTGAAGAAGGAGAGAGGCTCTGGACCTGCAGCGGGCTGGGGCGGCGACTACACTCTCCAGAGCAGCCATGAGGAACTCTCCATCGCAGACGGCTCCAGTTCCTGCACCGGCCGAGGCCACAGAACTACCTACAACAGCCTGGGCAAGATTTTAACTCTTTCATTACCCAGATGAGACTTGCGGATTAATCTTTTATCCAGAGAGAAAAAAAGAGAGTGATCAACATGAAAAGAGACTTTATAAACTACCAGTGACAGGAAAGAAAAGAAGCTTCAGAAAAGGTAGAGAATTAAGAAGATGCTTTAATTAAGCTGAAATATCTTTCTGTTAAAACTATGGAGATGGACAATGAAGTCCTGAAAAGAACTCCTTTAATTCATGATAAAGTATGTAGGGAGGAATAAAGTGTTCAAAGTGTAAATTTGAGTAAAAAGTAGAGTAATTATGGTATAGTGAAGTGCTGGGAGATTTGAAGCCTTGAGAGGCAATGAGAAAACTGTTGTCTAGTGAAGCTCACAAAAACAGATGAAGAAGACTTTTTTTTGCCTTTGAATACTCATCCTTAAGATGCCATCCTTAGACTCATGGCCCATACACACCTCAGAGTGATGTGAAAATGAGAGGGGTGGGCTCTGATAACAGCAGCTCTGGGCAGCTAACATTAGGGCAATGGAAAACTATAACAAAAATAGTTTTCTTGTGAGAAACTCCATAAATTAACAGGAAGAAACTTCTGTTTCTCTACAAAGACTGGTAAAAAGACTGTAGCAAGAATTGGGACTGTTTTAGCCACCAAAGTTCCAAAGTTTTTGTCTCTGTTGTCATGTGAACAAAGGAATAGTGGGTAGATAGGGGATGAAAAGGTTTTTCTGGAAGTTTATTCTGGTGTTCTTATTATTGTAGTTTGTCAATAAACTTTGTTTATTCCTTTTAAGTTTTATGCCTGTTTTGCTCTTGTTCTAATCCATATCTCACAGCAAGAAATAAGTAATTTTCTTAGTTATTGGTTTTAAACCACGACATGTCATCATAAATAAGCTTTTACTGCTGAGCCTTTGAAAAAGTGTAAACTCATCTAAGTAAAAGACAACCCAAGCTAAAAGGAAGGGAAAATTATTCTGGATATTGAAAGCAGTGAAGTAAAATGTCCTAAAGAACATTTTTGCTAAACTTCCTGCGCTGGAGTTCACAGAGACTGGAGCTACCAAAATACTGATGAAAAAGATGGTGTCTCTAGTGTAGTGATTTATCAAAATACTTTACAAAGTTCTTAACATACATTGGTAAGAACACAGATTCCTCAATGTCATTTCAAACTAGTTATCCTAATATCCACTCATCTTTAATTGCCATTAACTTCACTCAGGACTTGGTAACAGTTTCTGTTTTAAAGAGTAGCAGTGGCACAAATATTTGTTAATGCAAAGCTTTTTTCCTTTAAACACACCACTATTAAAACAAGTTTCTGCAAAGTGTACAGTTTTCTTACCTTGGAGCTGCTTACAGACAGTTAAGCTCTTCATCTCCTTGTCTGCTAAAGTCATAGTCTGAATGATTCCCAACTCAGTCTCAAAGAGAAATATCCTTCAGCTCAATTTTTGGAATCATGGTTTTTGGCTTTAGGGAACTCTATTCTATTACAAACCCCCACAGCAATGCAGGCAAAATAGGAAAAACCCTGAAGTGAAGTAGACCCAGCCATTCCTTGACCCCACTAAAAGTAAGCTTGATACATGAAGACTTAGCTGTTCTGGCAGTTTCCATGGCTAACATATTTCCTTCCTAACATATTTTCTGAGGAATAGCATCTGGTGGAAAATAGTTTTTTCCTCCCACAAAACTACAAGACTTTGAAATCTTTCCTATCCTGAGCTGGATGAAACCCAATATTTTTTGAAGCAGTTTGTAGAAACCAAGAGATGCCTCACCAGCCAAGAGCCTGGTCTGAGGTGTTCAGCACTGACTGTCCTCCCTGGCCTAACAAGACATTCGTTTCACCTGCCCCAAGGTGAGAGGAACCATTAATAAAGAAAAGATACAATTATGTGTGCAAAATGAGCAATTTTCTATAACAAACGTAAGAACGTAAGAAACCACCCCAAACACATTCCTTATCACTCCCCAGCAGAGAGAACACTTGGGAAGTGAATGCTGTTTCTTTAGCCTGGAGCTGGCTGGTTCCAACCTCAGGCTTTTTTCTCATTCCAGAGGAGGGCTCTAATCCCAACCAAATGGGATGTTATGACAAAATAGCCTGATCTGGCCTTACAAATATGCCTCTTTCTCTCCCTTAAAATAAAAATGAAAAAAGGGGGAAGGGAAGGAGAAAGGGAAGGAGAAAGGGAAGGAGAAAGGGAAGGAGAAAGGGAAAGGGGAAGGGGAAGGAAAGGATTTGTTTACATACACAGCCTAGTGAAAGATTCTCAAGCCTGACCAGAACAGGCAATACCTGATCAAAAGCATTTGGCTGCAAAATTCATTACCAACTCTATTTGAAAATTGCTATTCAGAGGTAGCTTTAACCACCACCACCGCTCTCTCCGGGCTCCTCGGTGTTTGTTTTTCCACATCCCCTGGTAAATTTGCACAAGGGTTCAAGGTCCGCTGCCGTGCGTGCTCCCTTTGCCAGCCCCGTTTGTGTGGTGTGTGCAGGAGCTCCGGGTGACCTTTGCAGTCCCATCCCGCTCCCCCCGCAGGGCTGGGCCGGGATGTTGCCAAGGGACTGCCGATCTCATGAAGCAATGCGGAGCCGCTGGGGCTGCCTGACCCTCCGGGACAGCTTTGTCACTTGGCCCCCAGCACGCAGCTCTGGGCGGATATGATTTCTTGGCTTTGCCCCCAGCACAGCCTTCCTGCCAATTCCTCCGCATTTGCATTCTGCTGGTGCTCCCAATAGAAAAGGCGCTGCTCCCACCAGCGCCGACCACACCTGCTGGTGGGTCACAGTGGCCCAATTCACAGCAAAAACCTTCCCAAACTTCAGCCTCCCCTACTGCACCTTCTGCAGCTGCCTTGAGCCCCTGTTCCCTTTGCCCCTCTCCCAATGGCACATTGCACAAGCCAGCATGTCTACAAAAAACCCTACAGAAGAATAATTTTAGTCTGCTTTAGTTACTGTTGTGAATGTAAAGGGGACAGCAAAGGAAAAAAAAAATCTACTTAACTTTCAGATCCTCAGTAACAAAAACTTTGTAGAGTGAAGTAAAATCAGACAACTAGAGTGAGGTGAAATCCACAGTGGGATCAAGTGGTTGGCAGTAACTAAATTAAGAAGATATAGCTGAAGAAACACAATATTTTAGGCTTGATTTTCATCAGTAGATACAAGCAAGTATGCATGGAAAGTAATCCAAACTCATTGTGCACCAGCTGCTCTGAGTGAGCACAGTAAGGACAGCCCAGGCACTGGTACAAGTTGTACACAGCCCTAGGGCACAGTCTATCCACCAGTCACTTCTGGCTGCACTTCTTCACACCACAAAGGCAATGCAATTACACGCAGTCTTGCTTTTACTCATATTTTTTTTGGTTTTCTGTCTCCTTTTCCTTAAATTCTCAGTCCGCAACTTAAAAAAAGGATTACATCACTTGGTACAATGTAATTAGCCTAAACAAGGGAAATTGAATTTACTAGGAGGAAATCCTGGTTTTGCTCTAATGCTTCCTGCTTGTTCTGGATATTTGGCCCAAAAAGATCACAGGGAGAGTACCTGATTCATCATCAGTATGGTTTTCCTTAAAAGCTCTAGACATCAAATGTATGCCTTTACTTTCCTAATCACCATAGGTATTTATTCATAGCCTTACTGACTGGCATCTAATGACATCAAAAACTCAACTTATAGCACGTGACATACACAGTTTGCCCCAATGGCCTACACCAATTTCAGTAGTGCTGCCCTGCTTTATTAGCCCACCTTTTTCCTGAACAAGCTTTCTTCCCTTGGTGCTACTCACATTTCAAAGCACACAGATGCTACAGGTGAGGTATTCAGCCCAGCTTCACCTCCTTTACCTTCTGCAGGGGGTTCACCTCACTGAAGAGGCTCAAAACAGGTGAAGCAAGGGTGGATACACTGGGGATAGGAACTGGGGGAGCAGTTTCTCAGCATCTTTTGTTGAAACATGTTGCATTGGGGTGCAGCTTGCAGCTGGCCAGCTGTGCTGCTTCAGTGACCCATGGAGATTTGGGATGTACCTATCTATCTCACACCAGCGATGGCAGTGCAGGTAGACTACCCTGTGCAGGTTTATGTATGGGCAGCAATGCAGAGAGCTCTGCTCCAGCTGCAGAGTTGTCCAGAAACAGGTGTTTAACCTGTGTGAAGCCAAGACATGAGGTTTATTACCAAAGGAACCATAGGCCATGGTTTCTCTGCTAGGTTCCTTTGTCACCCTCTCCCTAGACTCAGCATGGTTGCTTGTAGAGAGGCAGCACAGGATCTCACCACACTTGTTCTCAGGCAAAGTGATCTCAGCTTCATCAGTCTGGCTTTTCCAGAGGTGCTTCCCACTTCACCTCACCTCATGTGTTTTGTTCTGCACAGACTGTGACAGGATGTGTCCTATCACCCACTGTCTGTCATATTGTGCTCCAAGGCGTTGTCCCTCTGGGATAGACAGGCAGTGACACAGGAGGATAATCTGGGAGACCAGCCTGTTTCAATCAGTATCAGCCATGTCCCAGTGTTGCCCAGTGGCTCTCACATGTTGATGCTTTTCTCAAGACCCCCTCTGGTCTTAAGAGATACCCTCCTCTGGATCTCCCGCCCCTGCTCACACCAAATACAAAGCTAGGGAATTTTGGATGGCACTGCTCAACAAAATTGGTCTCCAGCCATGCCTTGCTGCAGCCCTGCCCTATTCACACATCCTTGGCAGTCACAGTGGCCCCACACCAGGCAAGGGGTGTTTGCTGTCCAGGGGTACCCTGCCCAGCCTCTCATTGCTCAGTGGTGCTGCATATTTCTCTTGTTGCATGGGAAAAAGCATTAGTCTCGGTGTCCTTGGGTGTTTTTTATAGAAATACGTAAGTGTGGACAAAGGAAGTTAATCACCTTTTGCTAAAAATAGGGATGACTGCAGTGCCTACCTAGCAGCAATGTAGATCTGTGCTGATTTAATGTTAGGGCCCACTCTTGGAAGAACAGCTAAATATTTCAGCTTTCTAAAGGTTGAGATACATGTCTAATCATGATCTATTTAGAGAAAGCAGTTCAGACATCTAATACACAGCCAAAAGTGAAAGGTACTTCCTAAAGTCTTGGGTGGCAAGCAGACTGCTGCCTATCCCTATGTCCTAGCACTACTCACAGCCCCCCAGCCCAGTGATAAGTTTCAACATTTTCTGCCTCTACAGCTGAGCTTCTTTATCCTGGCTCAGTGCCACCATGCTCTGCAGTTTGATGAGTTTATGCCCAGGAAAGGCAGGGCTGTTTCAGGGTTAGAGTGTCTGAGTGAGGCTAAAGACTCTTCAGCACAAATCTCCCTTCTGCCTCTGCTTTTGCAGAGCATGGTGAGCCCAAATAGAAAGAGTTAAACTCATTTTGTTTCTACCACTGTACTCATAAAGAGAGAAAAAATGGGGAGTCCTCTTCAAGGCAGTTGAAAAATTTGCAGATGAAAAGTTCTATAGAAGTATAGAGAAATAAAATAATGCTTTCTAACTAGCACTTTGGTAACAGAGAGGTGTAAAATTGCTGGATTCTAATTTGAAGTGATAAGTTGTAAGCATGATTTTTTTCTAGGTAAGACTTTTTAAAAAATTGTCAAATTACAATACAAAGTATTGAACTGCGTAATATTGAAATATTCTGAGCATAAAATGCAATATGACACAAACATCTTACTCATGTCAACTTAAACAAATAATCTGCATTTTGAGATCTTTTTCTCTGCATGTATCTACAAACTAAGCAGTGACCAGGCAGCTGTGCCATGTGTCAGCAATGTGAAACAGGTTCTGCCCCTCACACCTGACTTAGAAGAAAATGAGGTCAAGTATTGCCTTACCTCTGGGAGTCTGCCATCCAAGACATTCTGATGCCCAGAATTAGGTAGAACAACAGGTGCAGATCAGCAAAAAAAAGCAAGAAACAAAAAATATTTTCTAGCTGTCTTGTGTGTTTTCTCTGGAAAAAGCACATTTAGGTTGCTCTGCCAACAGTCAGGCACGTGCATTGTGTAAGGCTGAGTGGGCCTGGTGGTTTGCTGTCACCAAGTATGGACAGAAATTTGTATTGTGTATAGAAGATGGGCTGCCCAGAGATTTTCTTAAGGGCTTGTTCTGCAAAGCATGTCAGAAGTGCTGTTCTCTTTCTGCGTCCAGATGATCACAGCATGAAGAAACTACTGCTCTGCATAGCTAGAGGCTCAAGAGGGTTGTAAAGGTCATAACAATAAAATGTGAATCTTATCTTGTTGTGTTTCAGAGTAGCTGTTTGTGACAGAATATTGTGATAAAATCAACATGTATGCTGTGCTGCAGACTGGGTAAGCAGGATGCAAGACTCATCCTTCTTCTTGGTCTTTAGCCTTCAGAGGCAGTTTTGGAAGAGACAGCATCATTTAGCATCTTTAGAAATAACACCACCTTTGCCTCTTTAAACTAAGGTCTTTCTGACTTGTGTGATTGCTACTCAGTTGGGGACTGAAACAGACTCAGCCACAAGAAGGTGTCTTTGGTGGGCAGGCCAGCAAAGGCAACCAGGATAACCGGTGTGGAATGCATGGGATGCCTAACCTTCCTTCAGTTCCAATGTTGCAGCTTCCTGCCTGGACAAATGAATAAGTCTGAGCCCAGAAGGATATCAGGTGTGTTAGCTCTGATTAAAACTATTACCTCTCATTGTAGATGTTGCCTCTCTAGATAAGGCACAGGCACAGCAACTGGCAATGGGATGTTGCCCTTAGAAGTGCCTGTAAAGACTTCCCTGGTGTGAGATTCATCTCATGTCTCTTGAGAGAGGGATAAACCTGATTTAAAGCTATAAAATAGACAGTTTTGTCTATTCTTTCTAGCAAAGAATAAGGAATACAAACCCAGACTTGCAGCAGAGGCATTATATTTTTCTCTTCCAAACCAAATGATGCCTTTCCATAACTGTATCAACAGCTACAACAATGTCTGTAGACAAGGCTGGATTAATTTGTTAGCAACAATTAATGGAATCACATTGCAGAACTATCAAAATCCAGAACTCCTACTTTAAATTGAACCTCTCTTGAATTTTCCTGGGTGGTACCTTTCTTAATCTCTTGTTCCAAGTGAAAGGTGAAAAGTCTTTTTTTAAGCTTCACTTTATTACTAAAAATAAAACTAGCACAGATGAACTTTGAAGTATATGTAATTAAGTTTCATGTGATTAGAGGATCCAGCGTTGACAGGGACTCACTTTACGTAAATGAAATGATGATGTTCTCAGCCAGTGCTAGTGGAGAGCAGGTTATTGTTTGCTAACAGCATAAATCTGCTTTTGATTTGTAACATTGGTGGGTCACCTTGAAGAAACAGACTGACCTAATTTTAGGTTCATATTTGTAATACATCAGTTTTGATCTATCAGCACATTACAATAAAGTTTAATGTTAAGGATTTCACTGAATTTTATGACAAATCCTAATACAGAAGCTGGAAACCTTGGGTTTCTAAGGTGGAAACTGTGTTTAGCTGCGTGCTATTTAAAGACTTTTGAAAACATTTTCCAGAGCTGCACTGGCCTAGGCTATTGCCTGGGAGCAAGTCTGCAGCTGCTTGCTTGCAGCAGCCACTGCTGTGTTTCCTCTTGTGGGGCAAGTTGACACCTTTTCATTTCATAGTGGTTTTGTTTTGCTGAATGCAAATAAATAAATAATGTTTGTGTGACAAGGGTCCCCCTTTGCCCCCGAGTGCATCCCATATTCTCCCTGAAGAGTCAGGAACCCGTCTCCTGATCCGCTGGTTACTGCAGCGTGGCAGCACTGCTGGCAGCTGCCTGGCAGCCCTGCCCTGTCCCAGCATTGGCACCTGTGTGCTGCAGGGAGCAGGGCTGTGCAGGGCCTGCCTGCAGCCTCCACTGCAGCTACACCCTGTCCTTAGCTGGGTATGCCAGCCTGCCTAACCCAGCCCCAGGGAGCAGGTGAAGAGCAGCACAGTTGCTGTTTTGCCCCACATCACGATGGAGCCAGAGAGGTTTTCTAGTACCATTACAGTAGTGGCTTTTGTTTCTCTGTCTCCATTGCCATAAAAGGAGGAGAAGAGCACTTTTCTACTCCCCAGAAAAACTGTGGCTAAAAACAAATGAAGGATTTTGAGTCACTCAGTAACAACGATGGGTATCAGATAGCATAAAGCAGAGATCACCCTGCTTGTCTTCTGCATTCTCTCTCAATTGATTCATTGCTTTCAGACCTTTTCAAACTTGTTTCATGAACTAAGACTTCCATGATCCTAGTAATTACAATACATACAAAGTTTTCATCAAAACCTTTTCAAACCAAAAATTATTTATAATAACTAGAAACTTTTTTCTTCTCCAAGTCATCTGAAGATAATTTCTTGGACGTCTCTCATGGCTTCCGCTTTCTTTTGGAGTTGTTGGCAAGGAAGCACCTTTAAACACAAACTATTTGAAACAACATTACCATCTAGTGGAGAATATGATCCAGCACGGATGTGAATTCCTTAATGCAGAAATATACAGTGTGTGACTGTTGCACAAATGCTGAATTAGGAAGTCAATTAAATATTCATTTTGAAAATCAATGCCTGAAGTTAGCTGACTTTTTCAACAGAGAAGTAAAAGAGTCTTTGAGTCATACTATACTGTAGATCAGTAATATTAGAAATGCAGAAAATCAGTACATGAATCTCTAGATTAGTCTTAATTCCCTAAGATTTTCAGAAGAAAACTTTGATATTTTGATAAACAAAATGCAATTACTCTGTAAAAAATATGTAAAAATTAAAGCCTGAATTTAATCAGTAGAAATCAAATCCAAACTTTCATCTTTCAGGTTGGTGTAAATGGAAACCTTGAGGCAGACTCAGCCACATGGCTTGTCCTGGAAACTTCCTTAGGCCTGACCAGCTGTCCTTTCCCTGTCCATCCCCTGTGTGCAGGCAGTTCAGTGTCTCTGGTGCTGAACACTGTGCAGCACTTCCAGTGTGCAGGACAGGAGCTGGTGATCAGTTTGGCCAGCAGCAGAGGACAGGACTTTCCTCTGGTCACAGGGCTTTCACTTCCTGCACCTCCACCCTGCCCTTCCTACACTTTCTCTCTAATGCTCAGTTTGTTTATTGGGTTTCTCAGTGCTGTGTCCCACCAGTTGCTTTTCCTGCACAGGCTTTGGTAGAACAGGCAGTTTCAGGCTGTTTCAGGCATTCAGTGGGGCCTCCACAGTGAAGCACAGCTCTAGGAGTGTGCAGGACATGTAACAACTCTCTAATGTCTGGTCTCATCTGTTTCCTTCCTGACCTGCCGTGCTTCTTCCCTCATTGCCACATTTACTTCAGCATTGTGGCTGAAACCATTTTCCACTTCTAGACTTGGCTGGCTTGTCAATCCTCTGTAGCCTAAACCCCTCTGATTTAGGCAAAAGTTAGCTGGTAGGAAAACACACCATCCTCTGGGAACACAACTTTATGCAGTGCTCAAATGCCAAAGTAGAAAGCTTGACAGAAAAATCATCCTCCCATGATGAGGGCCACACTTTCACTTGTAGAAGGTTGCCTAGAACAACATGCACACGTGTGGAAAGTCACACTAGGAACTTGGTTCAGCTCCTCCACTTTCCCTGCTGCTCTGTACAGCCCCTGGTATCACTGAGGAAAGCTGCATCTGGTGGGAGCTGCTGTCTGGAGGGCACAGGAGCACTCTGTGCAGCACAGCTGCAGTGGTTGCACAACACTGAAAACAGCATCACAGCACCTCCTTTGCTTGGGGTCACAGAAGCTGCCTTGCTTTGGAGATTACAGGCTTAGGTCTTAAACTCCAAGGGTAATAAACACATTGAAAAATAATCCAGCAACAACAACAGAGCCCCTCCCCAAGAGGCAGTTTGTTATCTGAAGTAGGGATAATCAGGGTGTCATAATGGAATGGATGATCAAATTCCTCCCTGGGGATAAATTTGGGTTCTTTAGTATCAGGTATTAAAAGGAAAATAAAATGAAACAATAAAATACCTGCCAGAAGTTTTGTGAGTTTTCTTTTTAGAATCAAATTTCTTCCCCTCTGATAAGATGCAGCAGGGTAATACTTCAAAATTGTTGTTCCTTCACTTACAGTACATGCTAGTCTGAGATACAGAAAGTCCTTAAAACTTGCAATTAAGAATATCATTACAATCTGCCCAGGGTAGGACTATACTGAAATCACCCTGAAATTTGTGATGGGCCTGGGTATTAGACCTGTTTAATTTTTAAACCTTCTCCAGTAACAGCAATGGCTACATACCCAGGCTAATTGCCTGAAGCTTTACAATCCTTTTGCAAAAGATGGTTGGAGAGAGCTGGAAAAAGCTCTTTCATTACACCCAGAAAATAGGAAAAATGAATGAATTAAGGCAAGGGAATGAGCATGGCATTTTCTTTGTGGAATATGCAGTACATCTTTTCACAATTCTGTCTAACCTCCAGTGAGACTCATAACTGCTTTCTTTTGCTTCCAAATTAGGCCAGTTTGGTATCCAGTGAGAGCATCAGACTAGATGTCCCAGGGTTTGTTAAACTAACACAGCTGACAGCTCGTGAGTGCTTACTTTTAAATGTTGCTCCTATCTTTAAAAAATGCAACCACGATCTGGTCTCAGGCCAGTGCCTTGCCCATCTATGTAACAGTGGGGACTGGAAACAGGGGAAGATGTGTGGTCATGATGCACATAATTCCAGACTGGAAACTTCAGTGAATCTCACAAGCCTCCATAGGGGAGAAAGAAATGCAGGTATAGGAGATTTTTTGCATAGATGATGTTTCAGAAGAACAAGCTTAGGAAGGTTTCTGACTGGTCTTGATTCTTATAGTGGTATCGTGCCTAATGGAAACAAAATGTCTCAATGCAGTGGAAATTACATAATTGAGAATGAATAACCTATGTCATAACTACAGAATAAATCTTGGGATGATAAAAAATGACTGAAAAGACCTTAGGAGCCATGGCCATTGCCAGCAAATTTAATATGAGTTCCCAGTGGGTGCTGGAACAAGTATGTTATCTACAAACACAGAAATTAAGGACTAACCACAGCTATGCAGAAGACCAATGAAGCATGCCATACAATTTCTGTGCCTGTCTTCCTATAATTATGAAAAATGAAAGGTTGTTCACAAGCCCTTAACGTAAATGGTCAGGGGCTGGTAAAATGCTTCATATTGCCTGCATGCTCACTGTACTTTAGTGAAGTCTTGAAGCTGACCTCAACTTCTCAACACTCAAGGTAAGTCAACATGGAATGGTGTAGGCTGACATGAGCAAGCTCTTTCTGTACTCCAAGCTAGCTGGGCACAGGCCACCTCCAAAATGGGAATCATGTAATGGCATGAGTTTGGGACTGCACTGAGCTCAAACTGACAAACTGGGCCAGGAAACAGGGCAGTAAGATGTAACTACCTCTTTTGGAAGGCTTAGTATATCTCAGATATAAGTTGGATTCTTGGGAATTGTGGAGATACGCCTTGAGAAATAGCCAAGAATCAGGAATGGAAAGGAGGGGCTGAATTTGGAACCATTCATCAGGAATGGTACATGGTCTAACTTACATCCTTCTTTCCTGACTGAAAGAGCAAGATCCTGGTATGCATAAAAGGTTTTGGACTGCCCATGACCTCAGTTTCCTTAGGGAAGAGGGCTGGCAGTGCCAACAATTTCTGGGCAGAAACCATGCTTGGTAATGAAGGAAATCTGGGAGAAAATATAAAATCTTATAAGAACTCCATTCCAATGGCTAATCTGCCTGATCAACAGCAACAACAACAAAATCTTTTGGCTCTGCAGGGTCTTTAATGTTTTGTTCTTGTTTGACCCTTCTAGATCAAACTGTCATGCAAAGTGAAAAAGTCATCATCTCTTGACACTTGCTAGATCATATGCTGCTGGTTTTCCAGAAGAGATACTTCACCAAAATGCACAGGACTGGCATTAGTATAGAGCCAAAGACTCTCGTGGACCAAAAAGCTCACACAGGAAAGTACCTTAGACCCCAGTGACGCTTTTTCCTCTTGACTGTTTGGCTCATCAGGACAGGGTGCTCACGTGACAGATAACAGAGCCTGCAGATGTTTGGCTTATGTCTGTGTTGTGTGCATGTCCCATCTTTATGTTGCAAGATAGAGTAGCTTGTGGGAGGGGCATACAGAAGAGGGAAAGTATTGTATAACCTTCTCTCTGAGGGAATTTTTAGTCACTGCAGTAACTAAAAATTCCTGAAATTCATAGCCCACAGCAGTGAGCTGTTGCAGGTTTTTTGCAGGGATTTCTCTGGAGGTCATACAAAAGGTTTGGGTAAATCCCTGCTGTCAGCTCTTTTCAGTGCTTCTGAAACTCTCATTTCCTCCTTCTCACACATACACTTATGTTCATTTAATCATAGAACTTCCTACTTCTTTTTTAAGCAAAAGCTGACAATGGAAGTTTTTATCTTTTGTTGAGGCATGAAGTTTTTGAAAAAGGGGAACAAGGATTTACTGTACTTGCAACAAAAACTCAGTAAATAATAATTAGCACAGATCCACTCAAATGTCCAAATATATACTCCTTAATTTGTCCACAATTTTAAGCAGCTGTTGCCTTAATTTGTACCTATTTAGTTATGTCTTTTAAACACTGGCCCCCAGTTAAAATGGTATTGCTTTCTGGAATTGAGATGCTGCAACAAATAAGGAGAGAATCTGAAATGCTGGCACTTTTTTTTTTGTTGTTTGTTTCCTTTTAAACAAATGCTAATAATTTTGGATGCCTGAAGATATTCTGAGGATAGTAGATGCTGTTTAAGCCTGCTTGATTTAGGCTAAAACTGACTTATTTTTCCTACCCTATATGAAACTTGGCAGCTACTAGATTATGGGTAATGGCTAGCTATGGCACCTTTCATGCCAGCCAGCATATCTAAGCCAGCATGCAGTAACACTGAAGTTAGCAGTTATATATGACTCCATCACTCTATCCCATTAAATCCTGCAGGAGCTGACTGAGCCACCTAGAGTTTCTGCAGCTATAATTTCTGTTCAGGCATGGTAAAACACCTATGTATGTTCTGTCTCACCATCCTTTTTCTTGTTTTCCTACAAAGTCAGTGCATTAAAGCAATCTTCCTTTGACATAGTTTAGTAGTTTAATGCCAAACAATGAAATTAAGGTCAGAAACATGAGAGTCAACAATAAACCACAAATTTGTGAGCAAATAACTTTCTCATTAAATGCAAGGCAAGATAGCAGATATCACTAAAAAATGGCTCCAGCAGGGGCTGTATAATAATAGATCAGCATCATGGATTGCCTTCATGTAAGCTCCAGCAAAGTTACATATTCTAAGTGTCTGTGGCTGAACTTGCTACTTAAATTATTTGATCTCTACATAGTATGGAAGCTTGTACTCAGCATGATGAAGATGTCAGCACATCCCAGAGATATGCCAGAAGCTCTTGGAAGATATGGAAGATATTTTTGTATAACAAGTCTTCTTTAATTTTCCACTCTAGCAGATCATTCTGACCAGATGACTATGTTATGTAATCAGGTCTTGACTTTCTCCGCTGTTTGAAAAGAACAGAACATTTTCTTTATCAGAAAAACCCTGCTGACACTGAAGCCTGCCTTTATGAGCTCCATCAGGAACTACAAAAAACCTGAAGGTTTTCTGAGGCATATCACAATTATTTCACTATGCTCAGATTTGTATTGCCTCTCATTTGAATGGGTATTTGCACTCACCTCTTTATGGTACATCAGACATCCTACTGCAGGTCTTGAAAATGTCATGGCTTTATCCTGTCTGGCCCTACATGCTTTCTTAATAGTCCATCTCTTTCCATTTTTAATAAGCATCTTGGTTTTTCCTCCTCTCAAAATGAGCATAATGCCTATTAACAACTTGCTGGACACGTTTACTATATAGAATACACTTCAAAGGCTCTAGAATGATTCTGTACTTACATACTAATTACATTGCTATTTTGCCATTTGCAAGGTTCACTGCTCCTCTGTATCTGCCGGTTACCTCAGTCTCTAACCACTGAAACCACCATTTAAGATTCTTTATCAAAAAATACCAGAGACAATTGGTATTATCAGGCCTTTAAACACTAAATAACAACCACATTTCAGGTTTTGTTTGTTTGCAGATGTTTTGTGATATGCCCTAAGAGAAAACTGCCAATAATGAGCTGGGAAGACATACATGTACCACTAATCCCACCAAGAATCCGTGCCTTCATGACCTCAAAATCCCAGCCAAAAGCTGACTCTTGGAGCTACTCAGCTCATCTTAACTAGTACATGGAAGAAACTCTCTTTAAGACAACCATTGCAGTGGCAATTTCAAATCTGCAACATCACAAGAAATGTCACTATCTACAGAGCCAACAACACCCAATGCATCAAATGCTGGAAACACGGATTAAAGATACTGTATATAGGAGTGTTTTTAGCATTCACTCATCCTGTAACAGCTTATGAAAAAAAAAAACTGAGAAAACTGAACTTGAAATTTCTTAATGGTGGTTAAACAGTCACCCCCTGCCCCTCCTTCTCCCTCCCCTGCTTCCAAAAGAAATAGGATGAACCAAATCGTAGCAAGGCATTTTCTTCCTGAGGACCATCTTGATTAGAATGACTTGCAAGTAACTCCTGAAAAATGGCAACTCACTGCCTCTCTAGTAACAGAGGAGCAGACAGATACAAGATAATTATCATATTCTGCTTTTAGCTAGGAAACGAAAAATGTATTTTTATCTCCTTTGCAGACAAGCAGTCTGAAATGTTAACAAAAGGAAAGGTAGTACAGAAGAGTTGCAGAGAGTGACAGAAAGAAATAGACACCTGGTTGAACCTAGGATCAATAGCTGTTTCAGAACATTTTTGTCAGTTGTTCCCAATCAAAAAAAAAAAAAAAATTAAATTTTCCTAAAACCTCTTTGGTTCTGAAATGATGCATGAGAAAAATCAGGGATGGGGAACCTAGTGCAAGCTTCTCCAGAAGCCCTATTTTAATAATTCCTGTTCTCTCTGCAAGAGGAGTTTCATAATCTTTCAGCATCTATAGCCCCAATGCTTTTCTAGCACCATGAAAGTATATGATACAATTAGACAGAAGGAAAAATGCATTTATACAAAAGAATAACTAGAGTCTTGTACATAATGAAGTCCATCTTGATTTGCTCTGGGTTATGCTGGAAAGGCCTACCTTGAGGCACAGAATTCTTGCAGCCTCAGGTTTGTCTAGATGAAAGGAACATTTTCCAGCAGCTACATGACCAAATGAGTACCTAGTGATCCACCCTGATTTAGGTTATGCAAAACTTAGTGGGTGTAAGTTACACATGTGCTTTCTGAAGGCAATGCCTGTATTGCACTCCTGATGATTGGCCTGGCTGCCAGGGCTCTTCTCCCTCCCATGCACCTGTTCTAGTGAAGCTCTGTTGAAGAAAATGGGTGTGACACCATATAAATGCTGTGCAATGATCTAAGGTGCCTCAAGTAACCATGGCATTCATCCAGATGTGTATCAAAATGTATTATTTTCATTTCAAGCACTGGTGTCATCAAGACCAGAACTGTGTTTGCAAATACAGTGAAGCATTTGATGTGGAAAGGAACGTGAACATAGAATTTTGAAGCAGATGGGAGACTAGTAAGGGCCGTGTTACACAGAGCAACCATTGTGCTGGAGGTGCCTAAGCAGGCTCCAGGAGAACAGGCTGGCTTGGTCAGGCAAGAGCAGCAGCATGCACAAACACCTAAACAAGCCCTGAGCAGCACAGCCCCAGAAACAGCAGCAGTGTAGATATGAAACCTAAGCTGTGTGTTGGGGAGCAGCAAGAGCAGGGCTGCTCTGAAGGGGACAGTGAGCCAGGAGCTGAGGATGACTGGCAGGCAAAGGGGACAACTTACTGATAAGGGGCATGCCCCACAATAGCAAAAAAAACCAAGAAAGGCAGGTCAACAGATCACCAGTCAAGGCTGAGTTCAAGCAGGAAAGCCAAGCCCATAGGTCAGGATCAACAAGCGAACAGCCAGATGCAGGTGTGGCTGCAACATAGCTCAGGCAAGGACCAAGCACAAGAGATTCAGTTTAAAATGCATCTCCTAAAAGATGGTAGCAGCGTTGGAAGCACCTGGCTTTTTCCAGCTTTCTGTTGAATCATTGAAAGCTGCTGGAGGCCTGAAGTGCCTCTAAGCCAGATGTCTCATTATCTAATTAAGCAGTCAAATCTCCAGCAGAGAGGGGAATGTATTGAGGGCACTGACAGTATCCCACCTGACTTGGCTAAGAAGTGGTCTGCTCTGCCATTTTGACATACCAGGCTATTTTATTACAATGGAATTGCAGCACCTACTGTAGCAGGCTTGAAGTACAAAGAATTGGATTCAGTTCCTTGCTCCACTTAATGATGGAATAAGATTCCAAAGGAGAAAAAGCACCAGCTGTCTTGTCTTCTTTGCCATGCAGAGTCTACTGTCCTTCATTCAGAGTCCTACTAGCTGCAGTTTTGTGACTTAAATAATGCAATTCTTACCAGATTATTGTTTGAAATAAATCCCAAGGATATTGATTGACTGCTGTGCTACAGTCCTTACTGCTCAGGACTGCTGGCAGTGCCTCCACTCCAGCATGTGTCAAGCATGAGCTGGTGGGTGCTGGGTACCTGCAGAGGAGGTACCTGGTAAGGACACAACATGCCTTAGTGGGACTGAGAGAGTTACTGTTGGGAGGGAGGAATAGCTGCCAGTAAAGGACCAGGTTCTAGGGGCTGTGTTTCCCATTTTACATTGTTTCAGCAGCGCACTGCCTGACATACCAAGTACACCTTACAGATCTGGAGCAATCTTTCAGAAAAACAATAAGATCGTTTGACACGACTTAGATCTGGATTGCACTGGATGCCAACAACCAGTGAGAAACTGAAGTATTTGGTGCAAGTCATTGCACTTTTTTGTGACTCAATTCTCTCTCTAAACAAGGGAATTTGTGCCTTTATGAAAGTGCTTTGATCTTCCCACAATAGGCATTGTATAATTTCTCAGATTCTGTATTAAATAATGATCTCTGGAAATAGACAACAGGGCAAAATACAGAAGTACATCAAAGAGCCAGAAGCATGGGGAGTCCCAGGTACCTACCACAGTCACTCGCACTAGATTGAAGAAAACCAAACCAGAACTGGGTGACCGCAACACACCACAGCTGGTCCTCCATACACGCAGCACTGCTCACTGCAGAGGTTTCAGAGATCCTGCCTTTTTCTTGTTCCACATGTCAGTATTAGTTCTTTCCACACTCCTGGCTAACCTCTCTCTGGAGTACTGCATCCATGTGATTCACTAGCATGCTTACACTGCATCCCTTGCTGCCTTTGTCATGCACCTTTGGAAGCCTAAGTTGCACATACCAATGAACTCCTTCCCTCCTTCTTCACTGTTACTTCTTTTCTTCAAAGATTAAGCATCACTGCTGAGGATTTTTATCTGTAGAAGTGATATGGAGAAAATGTTGATTATTTCAACTTCAATTTTCCAGGAGTGGTTCATTTGCTGTTTCTGCTGAGGGATTCAATGTATGGATTTTCAGGTGGCTTTTTAAAAAAATATTCTCTGAATCATAAATTATTGTTCATATGGAAGACAGTATGTGATGATTTCTGGTACTCAGAAAATAGGAGATCTAATTTTACATATTCTTAAGGATGCTCAGCTACAGCACAGTTGGAGTATCAAGTATCTGGGACTAGCTCTAGGCTCTATTACTTCTTCCTCATACTTCTGGAAGGAAAAGCCCCGAGCTTTTACAGAGTTAAGAACTTGCTAAGTGCTATTACTTCCCTTCCACTTTAGTCCAAAGCCTTTTACTGAGAATTTGTGTCAGCCCATTACTAAGTGCACTTAGATGAGAACTAGAGACACTGTTCTCAGAAAGCATGACTGGTAAATAGCTAACAAGCAACTTCAGGCTTTTCTAACTACACAGAAGGACCCGTTTCATTGTACCAGGGAGCTGAATGGAAATGAACAACCACTGTAGACAGTACAGTACTTCCAGGAGAAGTCTCACCTTATGTGGTTTTGAACTGGCACCCCACCCACTGTGGTTTTGTTTTTCAAAGTCAAAAAATGTAACAACATAGATGTAGGCATAGATTATTATTATTTTTATTGCTCTTGTTAAAAAGTCAGTTTATGAACTATGGCATTGTGCTGTAAAAATACAACATTACTGAGTGATCTAACAGTATGAGTGAGGTCCATTACGACAAGATTTTAAACATGAAGCGTAAGCTTCACTATGGATTTCCAAATTAAAAAAACAAGCTTGAGAGGTAAATGGATTAATAATAACTGATGTATGTGGAATTTCAATACTAAATGAATACAAAGTGGACTTGCAAAAACCAAACATATAAAAATGATATCCTGTGTGAATGTCCACTGTAACAAAATACTAGTGCCTATTAACTCAGTGCTTAGGGACTGAAAAAAACTATGGCAATATTTCTAATTCTCAGGCAAACTCAAACAACAGGATAACAATGGGTATTATTGCAAAGTGTTGCTTTAACTGGCTTGAAAACTACTTTTACATTAAGGAAAGTGAGACTTTTTTAGATATGCAATCTTATTTGAAAGATGCATTGCAAAAATAATGGTGTCCTAATTAGAACTTCTATACCCTTTATGAAACAGTTTAAGAATATCTGGCACACCATGAAGCTCTTGAAATAACTCCACTTATTCAGAAAAAGTCTTTATATTTCTCAGAGGATGGGTGGGCACAGAGTAGCAAATAAAGGGGAAAAAAATGACAGTGGACATTACTTTCCCAGCAAAAAAGATGTCTTATATCACACAGCAGATCAGAAATAAATAAGATAAAATTAGAGGAGTCTGAATATAAATCCTAGAATGATGCTGCAAGAGTCACAGGCTTCAGCAAATAATGTCAGTATATTTTGTTAAGAATAATGCAGTTACTATATACAGAATGCTTATCAGATAATGCTAACTAACAATATACTAAATCAGTGGTAGTTAAACAAGAAATATACTAAACCAACATAGTTAAAAAAAGGAAGGCAACCCCCAGTTATGCATAGTTACATATGAAAATGTCCAGCTCCCTGGAGTCCAATGGCTTGACACCTTCAAGCATCAGGAAGCATTATGAGGTGTAAACATAATTAACAGAACCCAGCCAAGCTGTAGGGGAATTACACTGTCAAAAATCTCAAGTCTAATCACAAATCACCTGTAAATGTTACCACTGCATAGCTGCAATGGGGCAGTCATCCATTTACACTGACATATTTCTTCAAAAGACCTTCTAAAGGATGTCCTACTTAACATGGTGATGATCCAGACACAACCAAAAATGTGACAAACCCAAAGCACTTATGTTTAGAAGCACTTACTGAACAATCCATACCATATTTACAGTATATTGTGTAGGACTGCACGCACTAGTAAGTTTCTCCTGTTTACTATTTCTTATGTGGCATCTTACTCCTCACAGCATTTCTACATACTAAGAAGAGAAGAGTCTTTTCCCCAATAAACCAGCTTCTCTGGTACAGAAGCCACCATGCCAATATCTTGCTTTGCCACAGTAAGATGTGTACAACGAACATGACAACGTCAAATCCCCATGGATCATGACAAAATGACTCAGTTCTTCCCTTTGTTTCTTGCTCAGCTTCTCTGCTCCCTTACAACTGTGCAGGTCAGTCAGCAGCCAGTTCTTGTCTAGCAAGTAGAGGCTTCCCATCTCTATCACCCATCTTTTTTTGCATCTCTTCCACAGCTTTCAGCAGAGCTGCTCGCTCCTGCTCAAGAGTGAGAATGGACTGCTTCAGTTTGCCTTCATTGGTCAATAAAAGCTCTACTGTAGCTTCGAGGTTTTGGATTTTGCCATTAGCCACCTATCAAAGTAAAAAGATAGGAGGGAAGAAAGGATGAGAAGGGAAAAAAGGGTAAATTCATTAATGACTGAAACCAACTTTAAACTCTTTTTTGAGATACGTGAATACATATAAAATACTTGAGAAATTAAACTCAGAATATAATGCAAAGTAATGAAATTAGAAAGTTACCAAATCTGCAAATTTTATACCAAAGAACTTCAGGTTAAGATAAGCACATATGGGTCAGTTGGGAGATATTTTTGGCCAGCCACACTTGTTGCTTTGCAAAACAAAGACAACTCAACATTGAGTCCAACAAACACCAGGTCTGAAGGCAAAGAAGAGGATTTAGAGAAATATGCAAATGGAAAACAAATTGTGGAAAATTTGAAAAACTCTCCCTCAAAAGGCTGCACATACTGGCATTCTACTTCATGGTGAAACAAAGTATTAGATTGTTTAGATTGATCATGTGAGACCTGTAGGTACTATGACAACATCAGATATCTGGAAGTTTCATCACTGGATAACATTTGGAGACATGAATATAGGGTGGTCTTTGCTTTCAGCAAAGTATTTGCCTTTCTGATGAACCCACTACCCATCATGTAATTGTGATGGGTTAAAAAGTTCAGCCTTTGGGGACAAAATACTGGGGACAAATAGTATTGACCCACATTATTTGATGATGCATTTTCCTCCTATCAGCAATGGGTCACCTTCCACCCTATGAAAGTCTGATGAAGCCCACCTCCAAGACAAAGGGATTGCTCCAACACCACAGGGTTAGATAGTTAAGTTCCCTGCTGTGATTCTAGCTGCTGGCTTGCCAGCACTCAAGTGGAGATGAGCTTCGTAATAAACTGTTTAAGGCTGTCACGTCTATAGGCACAGCAGTGGGTGAAAGATCACAGAATCACAGACTGGTAGGGTTGGAAGGGATCACTGGAGGTCATCTAGTCACAGCCTCCCTGCTCAGCCACGGTCCCCATGATATCTAAAGATACGATTTTAATTACAAGAGGAGAGGCAGTGTGTTGAATCAACTTTTCACTAATTACAAGTATATGCTCTAACCACCCTTCTCTCAGAAATTCTTCTGCATGTAAACTTTGAAAGCTAAAGTAAGTAAAACTTTTAAGTGGCTATATTTTAAATTCACTAGACCAAACATTAACCCCTCCTGTGATGTAGTGTAGGACAGTATCTTCTGAAAAGGCATATAAATTAGAAAATTAGAATGTTAAGGATATATGAAATATAAATTGTACCTGCAGTTCTTCCAGAAGATCAAAGTTTTGTTTGCGCAAGCTACTGTTTGCCTTTTCTAATTTATCCAGTCTCTGATTGTCATTTAAAGATGAATCTATAAGCTCATCCTGAAGCACATGATATTCAACTTCATAAGCTTGCAATTGTTTGGCAATATCCATTTCAAACACCTGTTGTATATAAAAATATTATTAGGTGCTGTGCAGAACAAAAACATTAGTCTTTCAAGGCTTTAAAATATATTGATCTAGATCTAAATTAGATATTTAATCAGTGTATACAAAAAAAGGACTTATTTTTTGGCATTGACATTTCCTATTGTAGAAATGGCAAGCCTGAGGCAGTAGAGTGCAATACATTAGCATTGGATCTACTTAAAAACTTTGCTACTGATTTGCTGCCTGACTTAAGCAAAACTACTTACACTAAAGGTTTCAAGGGTGTGGACTTTGTAGGGTATTCCCCTTTTCAAATTTAATACATCTCAGTTGGTATAAACCCTTCCAGTCATACCCAGAATTAGTTATCAGTTCAGAAAAAGTGTGGTCCAAACTCATCTGCCACGTGTACAAATGTAAGGCTAAGTAAAATAAAAGCTTTAAATAAAAACCAGTAGACTTTGCTATCTTTATTTATGATTCTATAGTATTTTTACAGACTGAAAGAAAATTATCTATCCTTACACTAACACACTTAACAAAGACATTATGTAACATCAAAATAGATTTCTATTATTGTTAACCACAAATCACTGAAACAAATCATCAGTCTTATCTGTGAACATTAAGAAAACCTTTTATTTTAAAATCAGATAAATAAATTGAGATGAAGAGTGACCCAAAGGAAAAAACCTACTATATTCTTTTCCTTTTTCTAGGTTTTGGCAAGCATCTGCCTTCAAATTATTCATAACTATGACTCCAATTTTCTCTACAAGCAGAGAAGAAGGCAGTAAATTAAAAGGACAAGTGTGCCAGTCACAGAACATAGAAGAAATAAAAGTTGATTAAAAAATGTATTTGAAAAATAGGCCAAGAATGGAAGTACCAGGGTAATTCTTTATTTTTAAACCTCTTGTATTTTATTCATCTTGAAAATGAGTCAAATATCAAATCACATCTTAAATACCTGTTAAAAGTAACAGGAACATTTGCCTATTTTCTTTATCTGCTCTGTTTATGAAATGTTTCTGTCACATGTCCAATAAAAATTATCTTATAGTTAAATGACAGCAGAAACATATATACTGGGCATCTGTGCACAGAAGGAATACAGTTTAATTTGAGTTTGATTACATATAGGGAATTTTAATTTTCTGTCAATCTGAGCATCTCTGGAGAGAACACCCTGTTGAAATTTCAGTAAAACAAGCAGTGCAATTCAGCAGGGCAGGGTGTTAGTTCATCTCATGACCTCTGCCACTTCTAGACTCCATGCTCCTGAAGAGGGAGGGAAATCCCTGCTGTCATAACCAGAGTATCAAATCTGAAAGAAGGGAAACATGAGGCAATAAAAAGTTTGATTTGAAACCTAGCCAACTGAAGGCACGTTAAGACATAGAACCGAAGGCCATGCTGCAGAAGGATGAAGACCAGGGGGATTAAACCAGGAGCTGTGTATGGACTGTGGGCTGGTCTGGCAGCTGCTCTCTTCAAAGTCAGCCCTGATCAAAGCAGGGGAACTGCTCTTCATTCTACTCACTTCTACCTACCCACTTCAAATTTAGAGCAGTCAGGGCTGCCTAAACAGAGCATCCCTTGCTCCTTCCACTCAAAGCACAGGGTTTTCTGCAGGCCACCTAAGCACTGCAGGTCTTTCAGCCTGGCAGGTAACATACAACCCCCTTCTCCCACTGGAAATTCCTTGCTCTCCTTCACCTTGCACAGACTTTCTAATCCTCATCTCCTTCCTTTGACAGTAAGCACTAGGAGTCATTTTTCTGGCCCTAATGTGAGCTGTGTCCCCAGGAGCTTTGCTGCCAGGGCTCGGAGGGAGCCCCTGGCCAGCCCTCTGCAGAGCACTGTGCTGCTGCTGCTGCTTTATCAACCCACAGGCCTTGATCTCCAGCAGCCCTTGGGAGGTTGTCAGCATCTGTGGTTCTGCACAGTGCAGCCCCTAGGTTCTGGACCACAAAGGCCTTCAGAAAAACTGGCTAAAGCCCATCTTCTCTTTGCCTGGTGCAGTTTAGATGTCAAGCGTAAAAACACAGGGTTTTTAAGCAGGCAAGCCTTAATTAAAATAATTTCTGATTTTTTCATATTCCGTAAGTATCACCTCGAGTATTCTGCTATCTTGGCAATATTGCATTATTTTTCTTGTCTGATGTTTAAAACAACTGTATCAAGGATTCCAAGTTTTGCTGTCTAGAGTCACAACCCACTGCAACTCCCGCAACATAGGTCACAACCCACGCAGTCCTGACAGAACTACAAAGGTGCTGTTGGTACATACTGGGGCAGCACCATAAAAGCCAGTAGAGACACAGTCAATGTAGGCAGGTTTCTAGTTTCATTAAGTAAGGGTAACATTTGTGATATTGTAAGTCAATTATTGCTTCTGATATGCGACTTGGAAGGCAAGATTCTAAGGTGAAAAATAAATAATTTTCACTAAAGGCTTCATAAAGTGGCATTATCCAGTGGTTACAATACCATACAAAGCTACTAAGTCATCTTAGTTTACAAGTCATCTGCTTCCAAAAGTTTTCAACATCTTCCAAACTACAAGAGAGTTCTCAGGTTGAAGTAGCTGTTCTATCTGTTTTTCTATCAAGAACAGGAGCATTCCTTTGCACACCTCTGATGTGTTCAGTTTATTTCATACCTGACTGATGGTCTTTTCCATCTGTACCAAACCCAAGTTGGGGAGAGTGCTTTTAATAAAATCAACAATAGTTTCTAGATTCTCATGCTGCAGAATCAAGGGCTTGTGGCTTCCCAAAAGGCTTAAAGCCACTTTAAATATAGCCTCTGATCCTTGAAGAAAAAGCATATCTGTGAAAATAAGGAAAAAACAGGTTATATCAAGCAATGACATCTTTTGAAAAGAATATCAAAACAATAAATTGTCCAAGGACAACAACTTCTGATAGGAGTGATCTGGAGATTAGATACACTGTGCTGGACAAGTGCTTTTTGCTATGGTTTTAGAAGTTTTATAGGATCAAGATTATTACTGTGAATAGCACACTTGACTAACACAATCACTAATTTGTTTAGTGAGTTTTCACAAAAAATAAAAGCAATTCAAGTTTAAGCTAAGTCTGCAATAAACTAGGTAATCCAATTTATCAATGTTGCCACTTTTTATGCATGTTATAATTTAGGGGGCTGTTTTGATGTTTGTAGGAATATAAATTTGAATAGAAATCTAATCCAAATGGCCTTTAAAAATTGTAATACAACAGGGGAAAAAACCTATACCTGAAGACACAACTAAAGATCTGAATTTTTGGTTTTTTTCTCATGTGGTGGAAAAAGCCACAAAATGATGATACAACATTGAGCACATGAGGCTAAATGCACATTTTCCAGTAGTTTCAAGTTTCAGGTGCACATGCTTATTTTTATTATGTGTCTCAACCACTTCTGTTAATATGCTAATAATGATACTAAGTGCCCTGAAATCTTACTCATACAGCTCAAGTGTAAATATTGCAGGTGGCCCTGCAATGACAGCACCTGGCATACCAAGCACACTGAAACCACAGTATACAGTGACTTTTCAATGTACTGTCCTTCCCTTTCTTCTCTTTTCCAAAGTGCCTATGTATTTATAGAGTAAAGAAATATAAGCTTGCAATAAAGGCATCAGACAAGAAACCAAATCTGTATTGCCCTCCACTTGACTTTCCTGCTACTCTAACACAGAATCTGCTCCTGGTTTCATTGAAGGACTCACCTTGATACAGACACAAGCACCTAACAAATGAAACAATACTGATAGAGGTGATAAAGGAATAGAAGATACTGTGGGGTTTTTATCCTATTTCCTAAATATAAATTTACTTTGAAAGGGCTTCTCTCTTGTTCTTTCCCCACTTTGTATTTGAAGCTGTGACTGCAGCCACAATCACATACAAAGTAGCACAGTGGCACAAAAAAAAATAAATAAAAAAGGTATATCTTGATATTAAAAAAAATAAAAATAAAAAATGAGTAAAGCAGAGAGGTAGAAAAAACCCACCATGCTGTAAGGGAAACAACTACTAGCAAAACTACAGTTATCTCTGACGTAGTGAAGAACCTATGAAAGCATTGGCTAACAGCTTTTCGTAGTAAAACCAAACTCTATTTCCAAATTTGTATCATAATGAAATTCCCCTCTTTCACTCTTTAGCTTGCAATGTTGAAGCCATAACTTTGCATGTCTCTCCAAGAAAGAAAAGCACAAATGAAAACTAACCACAAATCTCACACTTTTTCGCTGTTTGTCCTAAAAAGGGTGTAACATTTTTCAGCTCTGTGTTGAGCTGAATATGAACTCCAGTGGCAGAAATTATTAAAAAGTGGTGGCATCTGCCTCAATTCTCTGTTGAAACTCAAAACTATGGGAAAATTATTCATAGGGAAAGCTCTATATTAGGACAGGAAATACAGAAGAACAGCTAGAAACACAAAGTGAAAAACGGGGAGATAAAAAGAATGTTTTTGTGATTCAGCACCTGCCCCATAATGACATGCAGATTAACTCAAGGTGACCTAAAAGTTGTTAATTAATGTATGTGTGATTGAGCTGGTAATAACACAGCTGAAATCCCTCTCTCATTTAAAACAGCAAGTACTTAACAAAGACCTATTTGTTATCCACTCCCCATGCTTCATATTAAGTGGGCTCCCAGCCAACAACAATACAGTGAAGGTACCCAAATTAATGTCAGCATGATTGACAGTCTACAGGATTAAAAAAATCAAGTTTTATCTACAATCTTGAAACAAAATAAACACTGCTCTATCAAATCTCCTCTATTAGTAAGTGAGCAGGGGTACTAAAGAACGCATCTTTCTTAACACTGTACTTTCAACAGCTCCTGCTCGTGAGAAGTGTTGAAAGTTTGGACAGAAATAAAAACTTAAAAGGAGTTTTGCTATTTGATTCATAAAACAGTCTAACCCACTTCTTTTACATATTGTCTGTTAGATGCCTGCAAAAAGCACACTTTATGGAAATCCAAAGGAATGGTCTGTAACAACTGTGTAATTAAATAAGAGCTAGTTTTAGATACTAGAGGTTCAGAAATAACATGTTAGAAAATGGCAGTGCAATCTTAAACTGTTAGTAACCTATAAATCAGTTACTTCAGCATCAATATTCTTTCCTCTCAAGGGTTCTAGCAAATGAAGAATAAAAATTTGTATGTTCTGCAAAACTGCGTGAAGACATAGGTCAAAAATGACTGGATTTTAACTTGCCATGCTGCTAATGACAGCCACTGGCAGAGTGATAGCTCTAGCCTTTTTTGTTTAAAGTTGTGTTTCAGAACCTTTAATATGGGTGAGGATGAGATTTTACTTTCTAATGTAAGAGACTGTCCAATGTTCCCAACCTACATAGCTCCAGTAAACACTGTTTTAAGGAAATTACTAAATACAAAGGAAATACTGAATTTAATGAAAATACTAAATACGAAACTGCAAGTGTTGGTCACATTGAACTTTCTCTCTAAAAAACATCAGAGGTTTTTAAGAGGCAACAGTTTCTGTCACACATGCTTTTCTCTTCTTGACCTAAAATCATACACGTGAAGATCATGCTTCCATGCCTTCTATTCTAAGGCAAAGTCTTTGTTTTCTAAAGCCCTACAATCCCTTCAATGACAGAGAAAATACTAATCTGACTATTAAGGCAGAAATCCAAATATACTGGATACACAAGGCACTTTTATAACCTCACTGCAGTCAACTGTTCCATTCAAATGCTTCTTACCATGTACAATACTACGAAAGATTAAGAAGTACGAAAAGATGAGCTAATCATAAACTTGGTATATGACACTTGCACACAGCACTTCATGATTCCTACAATTTATTATTGTCAGCTACACACTTGTTGAAGTACATTAACCTACTTTGAACTCTTCCAGGTAAAAAAACATGCTGTTTTCCCATGAGTTTGGATGCTAATCATGGGACATACAGCTCTTTTCACTGTGAATTTTTCTAGCCTTACTTTAAGCATGTCCTTCAACAGAACTGCTGTTTGTTCTTCTGGAGCTCTACATTACTATTTGTGGTAGACAGGACCATATTGTTTTTAAATCAGGAAAGTGTCAATATTAACCCACAAATAAATAATTTCTTCATTGCATCTCTTAAATGAGACTAAGGCAAATCAAACTAGCTTCTCACTAGAAGAGAAGAACTGGGGAGAAAGCTCCAATCCACCCCACTCATTATGGACAATCCAGTACCACATAATGAAGTTGAAAAACAAACTGAAAAGGAAATAACAAAGCATCCTATCAAACACCAATCTATGAAAGATACATCCAGAAGAAAGCATCAAGGTAAATTTTTAACTGGCATTTAACTAAAAAGAAAAGCTTCTGTAGATTCTAAAAATAAGCAATAGATGTGACTTTAGAAACTAAATCCCAAATGATTCCAAACATTTTTGAAACTAAAATTGCCAGGATAAGAAACATAGTTTAAATGTCTTGTATTTCTGCAGAGTAAATCCACAATTACACTGCAAGGGCCATCTCTGTGTGTGTTTTAAAACATAATCCTCGAGATAATCTTCTGCTGACACTGCTGGAAATTATGATAATGGAGTAAATGGATATATTTCTCAGATGATGCCTTTGCTACATCTCTTTTTAGCTTGGAAATAACTAATGGTTGGTGTTGAAGTGTCATTGTCATAATACAATGGCTGCCTTCACAGCATCAAATTTTACATCTCTAAAAGTGGTTACAAGGTGGGAAAAGGTAACAACAAGGATGAAAAGACATTAGGGACTGTAGTTTACTTTCCTCATCTCTCTTCCAGTTTTACTGACACACTGCACACTCCACAGGATGACTCCTTTTGTTTTTCTCCTGCTCACAGTTAGCAATGTATGTCTCCTGGATGTCTAAAACAGGTTGGATAATAATGCTGTTCCTAATAACAAGATTCCAAATGTAAGACTTCAGAAAGAACAGGGAGAAGTCTTATGAAAAATTACCAAACACTCTGGATACAAATCCAAGGGGAAACTGTGAGGCAAACATGGTGAGAAACCAGGGAGCAGCATAGAGGCTGGGGCCAATCTCATGTTCCTCTAGGTGGTTATAGAGATCTCGATGGTAGTCATGAAGAAGTCGAGACAATTGGTACATCTGGATCTGCATGGAATAAGAACAAAAGACTAAAGATCAATGAGTTTTAACATTCATAATAGTGAAGACCATGCTTCATACTTGTCAGAAACAGAGAAAGGTATTTGTCAACTGATGTTTGGATGAAATTGTGTGGGAATAAGAAATACTCGGAAGCCACCTAAAAGACACAGGATGGGTCACCTGTAAGCCTACAACAGGCTCAACAGCATGGTCACTTGAACCACATTCGAATACTTATTTATGGTTTCCATAGTTTCCCCAGAAGTATTTTGATTTGAAAATCATGCATTTAAGATGATGCATTCTTTTCCTAGATTATCCTTCCCTATTTTTAAGAACTCAGTATAAGTTTAGGCTTTGACAATGCTAGCTGTATTGCATTATTATTATTTAACATTAGCATCCTTTACTTAAAAAATAATGAAATCTTACCTGTAAAATTGTCATGTCAGGACGATACTGTTTTCTCAGGCCTATGTCAAACATAAGAAACTTCAGCATTTTAAAAGCATCTTCTTCACTCATATGAAGTAGTAAAACTCCTGCTACAAAACTGAGGCCCTGGCAATACCCTACTTCCTGGTCCAGGAGTGAATAGGCCTTCAAAATATTGTAGAGTGACAGCTGCCCAGCTCCCAGCTGTGCTGAGAAGTACGGATGTGTTGGAAACGTGCGCCCTGTGAAAAGAGCTGAAGTTAGCGACTTAAACTAAAAAATAACAAAACCCCCAAATCCTTGTCATGTTGTCAAATTAAACAGTCTTTCAAAAATGTAGATTCTTTTGAGAAGCAGATTTTGAGCCAACCCACAGGAATACCATAAGAATGTTAACAATACAGAACAATTGACTCTTATACTCTACCACTGTTTTGTTACAATCATTGCAAAGTTCATTTAGAAACTGTCAGGGGGTGGGGAAAACCTGTTATTTGGAATACCTGAATACCTGATTCTTAAGACTGGCCCCTGAACAGTTTATTATAGGTTAATAAACTATTATAAGGACTATTATAAGTTGTCCTAATAAGGACAACTATTAGGATCCAGGCACATACTTAGAACATCTTAACTACTTGGGATGAGGCCCCTTCCCTTTACTTTTTCTTTTTGCCTTTTTCATCTAAATGTGTCTCTTGTCACAACCATCCTTACCTTTGTCCCTCCCAGTCTCTATCTGCTATTTTTTTTCCTGCAGCTGTACAATACAAATTGTGTAGCTGGATATCAGCTATGATATATGCTATATACAAATATATACATATATATATATATATATATATGTGTGTGTGTGTGTGTGTGTGTACATTTTAGTGTGAGGGTACTGCTGCTGGCTGCTAAGGCTGATGCTAACCAACCCTTGTCAGTTGTCCTTGATGACAAGATGTCTGGAGCCTTTGTTCCAGCTGATCCCTTGTAAGCGAGGCTCACTGGTGACTGGGGCAAGGGGGCAGAGCACACCCTCAGCAAGCCTGAAGGTAATACAAAACTGTAAGGACTGACAGATACACCTGATACCATCCACAGGGACCTCAACAGGCTGGCCAAATGAGCTGCCAGGAGCTTTATAAAGTTCAATAAAGTGCAAAATTCCTGCACTTGGAGGGAACAAATCTGTGCACCAGTATTTGCTGCCTATCTGGAAAACAGCTTTGCAGAAAAGGACCTGAGGTTTCTGGTGGTCACCAGGTCACACATGAGGCAGCAATTTGCCCTTGCAGCAAAGAAGGCTGATGGTATCCTGGGCTGCATTAGGAGTGCTGCCAGCAGCTGGAGGCAGCTGATCCTTCCCCTCCAGTCAGCACTGGTGAGGCCACATCTGGAGTGCTGTGCCCAGTTCTCTGCTCCCACTACAAAAGAGATACAGTCACACTGGAGCAAGCCCAGCAAAGGGCCATCAGGATAATAGAGGGACTGAAGCATGTCTTCTATGAAGAGAGGTTGAGAGAATGGGGACTGTTAAGCCCAGAGAAGAAAAGGCTCTCAGGAGGATGTTACCAGTGTGCACAAATATCCAGTGGAAGGGAATGAAGAAGAAGAAGCCAGGCTCTTCTCAGTAGTGCTCACTGACAGAACAAGAGGCAATGGGCACACACGGAAAAAACAGGAAATTATAAAGGTGGATAGACACTGGCTCAGGCTGCCCAGAGGTTGTGAATTCTCCATCTATGGACATATTCAAAGGCTAAGCAAACATGATCCTAAGCAGCCTGGGCAGACCTTGCTTTAAGAAAGGGAGATTTGGACTAGATGATCTCAAGAGCTCATTTCCAATCTCAACCACCCTGTGATTCTGTGAACAAAGACATTAAAGACCTAACCTTTACAGATTTCAAAAAAAAAAAATTCCAAAGCCAAAATTTTCACTTTCAGGAAAAACCCTCCCCCTATCAAACTTCCTCTGTGAAATACCTCAACAGATGAGAAATTTGAATACCTCTTTTGTTCTAGTATTAAGTGGAGCTTGTTTTATGGTTGCCCACTTGTTAAATACCACCCCACCCTTTAGCTCCTGGAATGCTGCTGTGCTGCCAGATAATATCAGAACTCCTGTTACAAGACAAAGCCTGGGGCAGAGTTCTTCTGCCATCTGGTAGCTGCTCTAGCCTGTCACATGGGACATGGCATTCAGTTCTGAATAGGTCACCCTTGCCAGGGTGTCAGAGTTGAATGTTAGAGAGTAAGTATTTCTAGCTTTCAAATGAGAAGGAGCTTGCATTCCTTTGCTTGAAGGACAAGTTACTACAGCACAGTCTAAAGGCAGACCTGCACTGCCTCACTCAGGCAGCAAAGCTCATTTCATGTAAGTCATGAAAAAGAGTTAAAAGCTTAGCAAGAATAAAAACGTTAAGAACTTCTAAAAACCAGTAAATGGAGGAGAAGAACTACTAAACTCACAAGCTGATGTGTTTCTGAGTGCTGTGATGTTAGCTTAACTAAGAATTTTAGCCTTCATTTTGGAGCAAAGATCTCTGGCCCTGCCAAAAAGATTAAACGAACTGTGATGCGTCTAGAGCCCCAGAATGCAAAAGGGACTACTAAAAAAGTACCTATTACTTTAATTTTTAAAATGTAATAAAACAAAACCTAATTTTTCTACTGTGTTCAGCAATACCCAGTGATGGTTTCCTACACTGATAGCATTGTAACACGTAAATTGGGCCAGCAAAGCAGCTGCTATTCCTCAGCTCTGCATCCACATGCACATTCCTGGCCTCAGGAAGCACTATTTACATCTGAGGATGCATCAATTCAACTAAGTTCGAGCAGTAAAAGTGCATGCTCTCAGAAGGATCCTTAAAGATTTAAGAGAAAATGCTTCTGATAGCCTGAAGGAACACAAGTCAGAACATACAAATCCCTTCTAGCTCTCTATCCAGTTATTTCAGTGTGAATCACTAGGAAGTCTTCAGCTTCCTCATTCACCTTATGGTTAATGACAGGGCCCAATTCCTCTTTCAGCTAATGGGCTGGCAAATAGCCAGCAGAAACAACAATTTGCATGAAAACCACCATGAAGTTACCGATTTGCCAACACATGCAGTCATTTGTTTCTACAAGAGTATGTGGCTAAGATGAGAAAGTATTTGTGTGCAGAATCAGGTAGAAAATATGAACAGCTTGCCGAGCCAGTAATCCCCAGTCTGCTATTCGAGACAATCAAGCTCAGATTGACTGTGCTCCCTACTGTCCAGGAGTCATCCCAGCACCATCCCTCTGCTAAGGTGTTCAATTAATTAACCCAGCACAAAACTGTTCACCCCTCACTGAACCACTTCAGTGTCCCACTCTTCACTGCCAGGGCTATCAACACCAGGTATGCTGAACCAATATGCATTTGCTAGTAAATGATCTCTGGCTGAATGTAAATATCTCTCTCAAACACAAAAGATTGTTGTCTGACACTGCTCAGTCCAGGGGAATTCCTAGATTGGTGTGCAAAATCTGAAGGAAGATAATTTACACACACTAGCACTGCCTATTCCCAGCTGCCATTAAAGCTCCTTGGCTTGTTACTTTCCCAGTGCCACATCAAAACCAGGCAGGTCTGCCAAGTAGGGGAAAGTGAAGGTGACCTCCACCAACACCCTTTCTCACCTCTGGCCACACCACTTTCTGTAGAAACACACCTGTTCCTTCACATTCCTGTGCATTTTCTATGCAGCACTGCTTTGGTATTTTGGTATACTTGGTATATATATTTTTGGTATTTTTACTCACTTTACCAAGTGTTCCAAAAAAGGAGAAAATAGCCTCTTTATTATCTAAAGCTTAGGTCAGCAGTTAAGCTTGACAAATCTGCTCACAGTTTAGTACCCACTGAAGACAGCACACTGAATTTTTAATAAAATAATAAAGGGGTGCTCTCAGACAGCTCTGTGTAGGGGTAATCCTACCTCATCAAGAAGCAAGAAAGGGGGTAGATCCATTTGCAGTGAAAAATGCTTAAATACTGCTTGAGTAGTTATAAAGAGCAGAATTATGATGGGACAATTCTGTACTACTGCTTTACAAAAAAGATGTAAGAGAAAATAATGCAATGGGTATTAATCATTCAGATCAGTCCAAGTACAACTTTCCTTATAAATTTTTATCATTCTTTCACATGACATTTGGCTACTTGCAGTACATAATTTCCTTTGATGGAATTTTTCACTGCAAATTCATTTAATCAAATGCAGTGATAATGGACTTCTTAAATTGACCCACACAGCTCCTCAGAACCAAAGTGTCAGTGCTATGCTCTGGAAGACATTTATTTTTTGCCTGTATTAGGGAAGATCATAATGAATACTGAGTTCAATGTGGGATTATCCCCCACACAAGAGCTGTGATCCTCTTGGAAAAACATCAGCTCCTGGTTTCTCACACCAGATTAAAAACAATTCTTACCAACAACCTATTGCTAAATAGTGAAAGGCATTTTGTGTGTCAACTTCTTGAAGTATCTTACAGAGATACTAAGCCCCTTGTTTTAATTTCAGACCACTATTGTACTTACCTAGGTCAATAAGAATTGCATGTTGTTGGGAAGTTAGTTGTTTCAGGAGTTCTTTGTAAGGTGTGTCCTTTGGTTGTTGTTTACTTGGAAACTGATGTTTAAGATGGTATTGCTCAGCTAGAAACTTCCAGATCTCCCCACGGTGGTGACGTGGTACTCCTGAGCAAGGAAAGCAATTAAACCAGTAATTTGTACTCCTACTGAGGGCTCTGCTGTAGTTGAGCTAACAGGATTGAGGAACTGAAAATACCGATCTGCTACACAGGCAGGCAGGTCCCTATTGGCCACCTCCAGTGGACCATAGAAGTAGATGAAACTACAGCGCTTTTAACTTGCTCAACCAATTAAAGACATCAGCACCTTAAGAGGAGTGATTTAAAGCAGAAAGAAATGCTACAAACTGCCTAAGGTTAATCCAGTCTGAGAAGCACTAGAAGAGGCATCAAGAATTGCAGTACTGGTCTCTGAAAAGCAATAAGCTTATCTCCCATTTTTCCATGTAAAGTACACAATAAAGCACTGCAATGGAACTAATTCACACTTTTCACTAATATAGCATGGCCTCTGATGTTATGAGTACATTTTAGGAAGGTGGGATGCACAGATACCAAAAATATAAATAGGTACAAATGAGATGTGATCTAGAGACTACAACACAAGGCAGATAATCTGATAGCAAGTATGGTATTTCTAGTTTTGCCATCGGCTTGCTTAATGACTAGCACACATAAAAATGTTTTAAAGTTTGAATTTATTTCTCTTTAAAAAGGGCAGATTCTACATAACTATTTCACATAAGTAATGATAGCCTTCATTTTTAAACTGGATGGAAAGCTTTGAGAGTAGAACTAATCCAGCACAAGACTCACTATTAAATCACCTGCAAAAGAAATCAATACACTTTCACTTGGGGAAGTGTTCTGTCTAATCCATAATGCACTGGAACCAGATACTACAGTTTGAAATTAATTTACAGCTTGAAGTTTTAAGGACTGTTTTTTTTCTTCTGGTATATATATAACATATGGAGGACAATAACAATAGGAGGAATCAAGACTTACCCAAGCATACAAGTTACATGGAAAGATAGCAAAACATACTAGGATTTGATATTGTTTGAAATCTAGACTTACCCAGTCATTTTAAATGGGCAATTTGGTTTAACTTGATTGTATAATTGCACATAGTCAGGTGCAATATTTAAAATATAAAGCTTCTGACAGTGGTAAAATCTTATTACTTCCTTTACATGTTGGAAACCTTTGTAAAGAGCTACAAAAAGCTCCTTGGAGTAGCCATCTTCACCATTGGTCCATACAGCTCTCAGCCTAAGGCCTTTGGGTCCAACCATAGCAAATATAACATTGCGCAATAGCCCAATTTCTTAGAACATTAAAAAAAACATCCTTAGATTATATTACTTTTGCTGCAGTGGAGATAGTGGTGGTTAGTCAGCCCTGCAGTTGTGAGGAAGACTGTAAGTGGTGCTTGCGGGGCCAAAGTGTTCTTGAACTCAGAGAAAAGGCAGCTCTGCAGAGATACCCATGTCTATTGTTTGTGCACACAGTACACAGGCTGGAACAGAGAATTTCCAGAAAACACTGCAGAGGGCTTCTTCAGTTATTTACACAGTCATTTATTGGCATTATCCAGGCTTTTTTTCTTTAACTGTAAATTTTCATTTATAAAATCAGATTGCAAAAATTGCAATACATTGAGGTAGCATACAACTGTCCTGGTAAGGGCAGATGTGATTTAAAAATGTATGCTATAGCTCCTGTGATACAACTGCAGCTACCACTGAAAGGGACTGGTAGTTGCATAACCACGATGGTACCATTGTTCAGTCAGCAGCCTGAGGAACAGCACTAGAGAGAATATGGTTATAAGGAGTGGTTAAGTGGCCACACTATTCCTTTTCAGATAAAATTTACATGCATTTCAACAACTCTAAAAACAAACTGTTTACCTTGTCCAACAGCAGCATGTATTTTTTCCACATCAAATTTAATCTTTGACCGTCCAGGTGTACTCAACATTTTTTCCCAAATCAAAGTTACATCTTTTAAGCATGGTGTGATTTCTTCATAGTCAAGTTTCAGGCGTCTGTTCTGCAAATTGTTTTCAGATGCTAAAAAGTGATATAATGAATGTAGCAGTTAATATTGCTTACTATTTGTAAAATGGATTAATTTAACTTACAACTCTCCTGTGCTATCCACCTGAAACATTTCATATCTAAAATTTCAAGATCCTGCGGTTGAATTGGTTTGTATGGTTTTTTAAAGATATTATATGCAATATTAATCGTGTTTGGCCAGTTAAATTGAATTCCCTACTCCTAATCAACTCCTAAATATGAAGAAACATGAGACATGATGACTAATGAAATAAAAATAAGATTTTTGTAACAGGAATTTTCATTTTCCCAGCTCTTCAGTACAGAAGAATTTCAGCAAATAAAAACACAAACCAAATTTAGTCATCTATTTGCTATGCATACAGCCCCATAATAGTAATGACAAACAAAATACAATAGCTGGGAAAGCATCAAAAAACCAAGGCAGAAATGAAAATTATTCCATAGCTGAGTATAATTCCAAAATTTAGAAGTAGAGCAAGAATTTCAAAGGAAGTTTTGGTAAAACTTTTAAATTGTTTTTTTCTGTAGGGGCATTTTAGTACTATAATGTGCCTGGAAAACAAAATTTATTAATGTTAATCATTTAAACTAAATAATAAAGCATGTTTTGTAATAGTGGATAGATTTTTGCAGGTAATAAGACTGAAAAAATAAAATAGGAAAAA
The DNA here is from genome assembly GCF_001522545.3 of Parus major. Taxonomy (NCBI): domain Eukaryota; kingdom Metazoa; phylum Chordata; class Aves; order Passeriformes; family Paridae; genus Parus; species Parus major. The sequence goes on from NC_031771.1 coordinate 46,896,501, forward strand.
AAGAGGCGGAGTTCATATGAGATACAAATATGCTGATCATCTATTCCTAAAAGGATGAAATGATGAAAGAAAATGGTATAAGGAAATCAAGATGAAGATACAAAGACAACACTAAGGAGAGACAAACAGTGAGAAATTTATGGAGAAATTAACAAAATAGGTTCCAATTTTTTAACTAGGCTGTAAGGTGGCTGAGTACTCAATGCACCCAGTTCAAGGCCAAGAGCAGCTCTCTACTTGCAAAAAATGAGAGGAGCAAAAGTTCAAAATACATAAAAGACTGGAAAGGTTCTATAGTATTAAATAAAAATTAAAAGGTAATTCTCCTACAAATAACATGATTTGAAGCTATCTTTAAGAAAAAATAATGTATCATGAAGTGATTGTGTTTTTTAATTAATTTGCCCCAATGTATTTGCAGTACTTCTTTGTTGTGATGATGCATTACTGTAATGGTAACAAGGTACACTTATTTTGAGGACATTCTACCATATATCATAAGCCTGATGCTACATTTGAGGATTTCACAGTATGACCTGATAGAATCACTCCTATCCATTTCAGTCTTGAGACAGTCTATGTTAAAATGTTATTATATTATCTTTTGGTAATTTAACTCCCATAATTTGTATTTTCAACTCCTTTATATAAATCTAATAAACAGTTAAAGATTGCTTAACATTTTAATTGCATAATGACACTTTCAACACACTAAACTCAGCTTGTTCTGAGACCTGTATCTGCAGTTAAGATTTTGTAAATTATTGAATTCTGAGAGTCACAAAGGGTTATCTTGTCCTGTACTCCCACTGACTACACAAGCTTCTTGATTTTAAAAACTGAAAAGAACTGTTTATATCTGGGAAGTGTACCTCCTCATCCTGTAGTTGCTTTCACATGTGAATGACTTAATTCAATGAGGTTATTCATGTGAGTTGTGAGGTTACCTAAGTTCTTTCAAGGTTTGGACCTCAGATTATTTAATTTTTAATTCAGTGATTAACTACAGATACATTAAATACATGCACTCATAGTTTTATTTTAGCTGTGTGTTCACAGAAAGTACTTCAGTCTATCTAAACAATTTGTCAACTTCACTTTTTTGTCAGTGAAAAAAAACCAACACATTTATAAATCAGAATATTAAAGACCTTAAAACACAGATGGCATTGCATGAATATAACTAAAAACGGGCATTTAAATTTCAGCTTATAGGAAAAACTTGGACCAATCTTTTAATGTGTCATCTTCTGAAAACAAGTATTTTCTGGTGCTTGGCAACTTTTCAGACTTTTCTACTTTATTCAGTATTCTTATGCTATGTAGAAAAATGTGACATGTGAGGACTGAGGAGAGAATAATCCTTTATCAACAGCTTATTTAGATACTGACACTACCCAATTCCCAATATCACACATAAGCACTACTAGTAAAGATGCTGTGCTAGCTGCAGCACAATCATCTGTTGGTTTCAAGCATTGTCTCACCATCTGAGCTCTTCATGCAGCAGCTACCTAGGACAACTTCCTCACCCCACAGGGCATAAAGCACAGCCGGGCCTTGAGTTCTGCTAACACCCACCTCATTCATTCCCTAACTAGCTTTTTAGACATGCTCATCTTAACGTATGTATGATAGTTTTTCAATTTTTTCTTTTGGGCAGACAAAACTGGAGCATAGAGTTAAACTTACTAAAATGTGTATGGATATTAGTGACCTGCACTTGCCAAAAATTTGACTGCAGGCTGTAGATTCAGATAACTTGAATACAAGAGAAATTTTTTAAAAAAGAATCAGGACTATAAATACACAGAACAGAGAAAATTTATTTCTAAATGCCATAAAAAAGTTACAGAAACTCAATTACAACAGCACTGTTCTAAGCTTGAATAGATTGTATAAATAATTTCTCTAAGTATCTCTTCTCCAGATGGTCTCAGCCTCTGGCCAAGGACACTGTATATCTGGCATCCATTGCCATATTTTATTTTAATGGATTAGCTAATACATTGCTGGGAATATGCTTGTCACCTGTGGAGTTCTTAGGAAACTCGGGTGTCAGGTGTTCCTCAGTCAGGGTTGAAATAGGAGAGCTACACTGCTGGGAGCAAACAGCCTACAGGTGGGCCAAGTGCTTTGGCAGGCCATATCCAATATCCAAGAGGTGTTCTGTCTTTCCAGGCATGTGTCTTAGCCTGAGTTTAAAGAAAGATTTCATGTTTGCTGTACTGAACTTTTCATACAGCTGGGCCCTCTCTCTACACACTTCTTGGAAGTCAATCCTTCCTCATGTTTAGACAAGAAAAATAAATATTACTATTTTCATACCAGGTACCTCCCCTTTTGAGGGTTCAGGTCCCTAGTCCCTTCCTGAACATCTAAGATCACCCAGATAAAAATTCTGTCCTCAGAAATCTTCAAAGCTCAGCTCTCCAAGGCAATCACTTGTGATTCTGCACACAGCTGTTCTTTATGAATAAAAACTGAGTAAAAAATTTATGAGTAAAAATTGCCACCAAAATGTATTTGCTGCAGCTAAATCATTCACAGAAAGATTGTGGTTAAGAACAAATGCACATTACAGTTTATCAGGTTCCTTCTCATCACCCTCTGGACTGATTTAAGTCATTACCACTCTACAGAAACCTTGCCTGCACAGTGTGAGTACTACTGCTGGAACCCATGGTTTCAAGTCCACAACAACCTCTTTAGGAACTTCCTTTGAACATCAAGACTGGCTGAACACAACATTGCAATGACCAGTACTTAGACAAGGACCCGTGGATGTGAATGTAGAAAATAGTTCATGATACTGATCATGCTGAATTCCTTGTGAGAGCTTCTAGACACCAGCCTAAAAGAACCCAGTCATAGTAAAGAGAGTGTCCTTCATTCAGATCAAGTAAACAAATAATAAGATGAAGTAATAAAAAATTATCCATTGTCACCTACACTAATGAGTGCTGAGGGATATGTTGCTAATCTGATTTACCTGTGTGTTTCTAGAATGTTTCATTAAGGACTGGTGCAGTCTACTACCAAGGCCACAGAGAAAACCAAAAGGTGAATTTGTATTCCAGTACGGTGTGGTACTCAAGAACTTCACCAACCTTGTAACTTCTGGTTTTCTTTCTCCATTCTGAGGAGCAGTATCTGCTGAATAATGGCTTTCTTCCACAGTTCACGCAGCTCATGGGGTGTCCGCTTCCTTTCTTCTTTCACTGGCCCAAAGGGGCCATCTTCACATACTGGTTCCAGTGGGGATCTAGGTGGAAGATCTCCCAGTTCACAGTAATCTTTAAAAAAGAGAAGCTGTTGTTAACTACTTGGATGTCATGAAGAGGTGAATGAAAGGACAATTTGAAAGGCTGCACATATATAGGTGCACACTTCTACATATATGCACACTAACTCCTGTATCCATCTACATCTACACAGATAGATAGGTAAGAGGTAACAATACCTTTTACTGGTTTCCCAAATGACAGTTTCAAGCAGACTTAAAAGCTGCTTCAGAGTAAGAATCATACAGGCTAAAGCCTAGAATAACTTTTTCTATCATCTGGTAAAAAACACTGTACCACACACCAAGACCACATCTTGCTAATTACTGCTTTACATGCAGAGAACTAAAAAGAAAAGGCAAATTTGAGAAATTACAAAAACATAACCTACAGCTGAAACATGGCATGATTCAAAAAGCAGATAAAATCAAATATAGCAGCCACATAATTTGAAGAATAATCTCTGAAGTGTGTTTAACAAAGACGCCCTTAGCTGCACAAACACACCACCACCTAAGGCCATACAATGGGATGATTACCAGTTCTTAAAGTAAATAGGCAGAGAGACAGGCACTTAAGACATGCTTGCTTTCACTTCTCATTTTTAACCATATCATAACCTGTACTTTTTCTTTTGGCTTCAGATGGCCTACCACAAAATATATCATTTTGTCAAGCATGCAAGGCAATTCTAAGACTGAAAACATTACAAAAGAAAGTGAACATTAAATAAATCTCAGGCAAATTGAAAATTCATTTATTTTTAGGGAAAGGGTACATAACATTGTTTTAAATCAAGTAATCAATGTAAGAAGCACAAGCTGTTATACTTTGTTTTCTTAATACGTGCTGTAGTATTACTTAATTTTATTGTTTTATACAGCTTCTCTGGAGGCTCAGTAGTCTTTGACACAACCTGTATCTAGAAGAAAAATTACTCAATTCACCAACTTTAAAATGAATGGTCAAAACAACCAATATCTTCCTACCAAATCTCAAATAAAAGGCCATCACAACAGCATTTCTTCACCCAACAAAAATGACTATGAAATGGCTCCCTGAGCTGTATACGCAAGACAGTGCTTTCAAGTTAGTGCAACAAAATCCATTCACAGACTCGCTAACCAAGGACAAGTACATCTGTGTGTGCTATTTCAAACAGCTCCTGCAGAAGGAGCATTCCTGAAGCAATTATTCTGATGGCAGCTCAGTGGTCCACTTCTTTATCACTGCCATCATGGTAAAGATTTTGAATTAAACACACACATCATCTCATCTCTTCAAAAAATAACAAAATAGGAAGGTTTCCCCCCCTTTAAGTTCTGCCCAGACTGTCACTCCCCTTTGACTCATGCAGTACATATGCAGCTATTCTTTCCTTGTTTGTTTGAAGGCACTTGCACAACTGAGCTCAGATGACTAAGAAAGGAAATGTTCACAGCTGTTCACTTCTGCTTTTCTGAGTCTTGCCACTGTCAACCTTCTCCTCTCAAAGAGACAGAGAGAAGTAGAGTGGCTCCAAATACCCCCCATTTCCTTATACAACATTTATTTGCTTTCCACCACAAAGTCTAGGGCTAAAATGCACATAAAGAGTGTAACGTTTTCAGCTAGCAGAACAATTTAAACCTTTACTATCTTGCACCCTGGATATAGGTGTGGATACCCATGCTTCTGGTATCTACAGCATTTCAAAGAACAATGAACATCACGGGAATGAGACTTCAGCAAAGGTCAAAAAATTGACACTTTAATGGCAATCACCGTTTTTGCAAAGAAAACAGGAAAACTGACAGGTGCACTCAGAAACATGGCTGGTTATGAAAAGCATCAATGCAATGAAGAGACTGTATTATATTCATTAATAGAAACTAGGGAACATTAATATTTTTTCTTTACAGGTACATGGAAAGACTTCAATGGCCTAAGATGTGCAGTTATGAAAGAGATACAGGCAACTGTCAGCACATAGAGAAGATACACTCACTCAGTAATTTTCAATTTGTATTGACCATGAGAGGAAAATTATTTTTATTTGATTGCTGGTTTTGATGCAATCGTTGGTTTTGATGCATGTGCTATACTGTCACCAATGTTTTGTACATTTTTATGTAGAATTACTAAATATAGTAGCTTTGATCCAAATTTTCCTCAGTGCATAGTGAGAAATATTTAAAGGCAAATGCTCTTAAGCTAATTCTGGTAAAATTCACTTAATTTGCTTGAATAAAATAATAAAGAAATTAAAAGACAATCTTCAAGGGAAGTTTTTCATTTCCTCTAATGCTGTGTGCAATAATCACACTGTAAGAGGAATCAACAAAAGTGGTCACCATACAGCAATGCAAAAAGTAGAAGTGATCCAGATAGGAAACCCCTTATCTACCAGTACACTGTCTGTACACTCTCTGTAGTCTGTTCACATTCCATTCTCATAGCATCCAATATGGAATGCAGGCACATCTTGGGGGGAAACAAGTCTCTTCTACATCCTCCCAGTGGTTAATGTATCTCTTTTAGAGTCAGATGTGTATTTTGATTTTATGTATGTATATACACACTAATATGTTAGAAAATAATAGACTATGTCCTGATACACTTTATGGCTACCTACTCACTAAAAAAGCCCTAAACCCCAAAAAACCCAGGCTGGCAAAACGCATGCAAGGAAATGGATTAAATACAATGCATTCCTAAAGCAAGAATGAACACATTCCACATCTAGAATCTTCTTTCTTCTTCTGTCTCTAATATACACATCCCACCTCCTCAGGACAAATTTTAGTGATTGGTCCTCAAGTACCAAATTCACAAGTTTATCAGAGGCATTACTCACTTGTCGTTCTCCAGTGATCAAACTGTGGCAACACCTGAACTGCTGCAAAGCATTAATTACTGAAGACCATGGTCCTGCTTCCATTTAGGCTGAAAATTTCCCATCTCTTGCTGACTAATCTGATAAAATCAGTATTCATTAAAGATATAATGCTTAGGGCTATAAAAGAAAACCAAAAGGTTACAAAATTCTGGAAGCTCAACAATTATGATTATCAACCCTACCTCTAATGCTTCTGTGAAGAATCCTAGGATTGATTTTGCCTTCCAAACAGCAGCTCCTTTTCTATTTTTTTCTTTTGCTTCTTATCACTGGTGGACATTTAACAGAAAGTCTAAAGTCTATTCTGATAAAGTCCAACACATTCAAAAGCCGCCTTCCTTCCTGTCTGCACACTGGCATGAGGCAACATTTACAGAATGGAAAATGAACCTGTTTAACTGCTCAGGTGGCCTGTCAGAAGTCTGCAGAGTTGCATCAGCTGTTTGGCTGATAAATGAGGGAGGAAGGTGGAACGTGAAGGTAATCCCTCAAAGCAAAGTAAGAAACTCAGACATTTGGTAAGTCAGCACTAACCCATGTCCATGAACATACAAGATGATAGAGAGACATGCCACCCAGCTTCCAGATTCAGAACAGACAAGAGCAGAAATATTGCGACAAGGAACTGAGCATTGCATTGTTACGCACCAGGATCTGGAGGATAGCAGAGAAAGCAAAGACAAACAGTAGAGTGATTCAACTGTATGTAACCGGGAGCTCACATTCCCCTGAACCAAACTGCCACATCTTAAAATCCAAGCAATGTGCAGCCTTCAGAAATTTTATGAGATTAGTAGGTGCACTTAAACAGGACCTGAATGCTTCAGTACACACTGAAAGACTGCTTCCCTGTTCATCTGCCAACTTAGTCATCTTTTGTTGACTCCTATTCCACATTTGACCTGACCCTAACTCCTTTCAAATATATTGCTTCCTTTGTTTCCATATAAAATTCTACCTCTATACATGCTATTCCTAAAAGCTATTGCATTTCTGTTCTCTAAGGTTCAGCATTTGGCAAGTTGACTCAATGACTATTTGTATATTTGATCAATGGTAATTGTATAGTAGTTTTCCATTTGAGGTTCATACTTGGACTACACTTCAGAACTATTCTTCTGCACAGCGGAATTTTACAAATCTGTGGGTCAAACCCAAGGATTCCCTGAGAGACTGCACTTCACTGGGAAAACCACCATCTTTCCTGGGCTTGTGAGAACTTCTTCAAGGTACTGAATTGCAGACAACACTGCTCATAACCCAGATGGAAATGTTGCTCAAATATTCTAGCACATCCACACATACCTCAAAAGCACTTCTCTTATGCTTCCACCACTTATAGTACCCAACAAAGGACAAGGCCAGTAGGAACAATGGACTGAGACAGAATTTGTACAGCTCATCTTTTCATGTATACTCAGCTATTGGCTTCACATGGCAGTGCTTCAACCCTAAGGTGCAGAGTATCCTTACACTCCAAAAGGATCAACAAAAGCATTACACAAAACTCTTACATGGAAAGATGACACAAAAAATTAATTACAGAAGATTAAGAAGGAAGTATCATGATATTTTACTACCAGGGACCACACTAAAGAAAGTCTTTACATGGAAAGATGGTGAATTAGCTCAATAGTAATTAAAATAGACCATATCTGATCAGACATAATATGAACAGGGATATTTCATTTGGAAATAACAAAGAAAAAATTAGTTTATCAAATATTTTCCTAATTGATCCACCTTAGTATTAAACAAGGTTTAAGTGAAAAACCAACCTGAAAGCCTAAATTGAAAAAAAAACATTCATTCAGAAGCACTTAGTCTGACCAAGCTCAACTATCAAAACCAAGACAAGATTCATCTTTGATTAGAAACTCCAATGCTTCAAGCAGAAAGGAAGGGGCTGATAGGGAGGTAATAATAATCCATTACCACCATCCTCACTATGGAATTGTTTACACATGACACTCTACAAGCAGTCACATCCACTCTCTGGGGTTAAAAAGTCAGACAAGATACAGTAAGAATGTGGACAAAAGAATCCATTAAGCCTTTTATTTCCTGCATTATGTTATTTTTCTTTGTTGCATTTTAAACTTTACAAAATTCAGCTTGGAAAACAAACAAGAGAATTTCAGTCATTTATGATTCAATTGCCAAAAGAAAAGATGTCAACAACTTCCCTAGTTCTCTTCAGATTTTCCATACAGGTAGTACAGCACCTTCTGCAAAATGCAAACTTCTGTAACCAAGGATATAATACTCCTATTATTTTACACAGCTGACTGGAATATTTAGCTTCATAACTGGATGTGGTAAAATGACCGCATCTGGTCATTTCTGTAATCACTAAGCTTCAGATACAGAATCACAAGAAGCAACAAGTTCTTCTAATCTGACATACTTCTTAAAGCAATGACTGAATGAGGAATTCTTGAAAAATTGTGTATTTCAACACTGTTGATTAAATTCAGCTCTGAAAGATGCTTGGCTTTTCAAGCCAAGACTTCTTAAAAAGTACTCACTACCTTTAAATTAATCTCATTTGATAATATTAGTCTCTGAGAAAGGAATGCTCTGATATTTCAATGGGGACAGACACCATCAAACGTTAATCGTGTACTTACTGGTTGTAGCCAAACTTCTGTGCCACAAATCAAGATTCACCTCTGAAAGGAGCAGAACTGAGTAATCAATTATAACCAATTGGCTTTAATTAATAACTGTGTTGCTAATACACCACTGGCAAATACATTACAAATAATTTACACCCCATAAACACTCTAAGTACAGAATGCTAAAGCATCGGTTTATAGTATTTGCAATGCTACTACAAAATGACTTTTAAAAAATTTGCTTAAATAATCAAGAGATATAGCCCACACCACAAAGCACATGAACAGATAGGTAGATGTTAACTACAGCTGATTTCAAGAATAACAGTTCTTCAAAATTTTCTTCAGCACTTAGGATTTAACAGTTTGCCACCTCTATCTGACAGAGGCTGAAACCAAATTAATTTTAATTAATGAATCAATTTCATTTTCCTGTACAGAGATATTTGTGCTTTCTAAACCATTTTTTTTCTGCAACTCAAGCTCTAAAATAAAATGTAGTTGACTTTTTTATCTGAATTTATTTGCTGAGTACTGCAAAGTCATACAAGCATCTCATTGCTCTGAATTTCAACTTCTTTAACTGTTCAACAGGTAACTTCATCACACATTGCCCACATTAAATCCCTCATTCTACAACCTAAAACCAACATAGCTGTTACAAAAGTCTTGTTGTCTACTTCCAACACACCTCCCTCAGCAACAAGCACCACTATTTTCCCATTTGCTTCAAAAACCATTCGCATTCCCCTTAAAATCCAGCAATAGGCTTGACTGTGCTGGGAGTTTGACAATTTCCAAAACATTACTCTTACTAGACCAATTCTGAACAGCCAGTAAATGAAAACTGTCATGAAAACTGTCCACTTCCCTGCCCTCTCTACTGCTTGTGTAATAACGTGAGTGGGACTAGAAAACTGACCCAAATGAAAATTAGGGCCTTTGAGTGTGTCCATACTTCATCTGGTTTAAAATGATCACTGAGTTTTCTCTGCACCTTTTTAACAGTGAACAAAGAACTAAAGAGTCCTAGACCAGTCGCATAGCCAAAAAAATGTGGCTCTTGAGTGATGCTACAGAAGTAGGAAAATCTGTCTGCAAGTAGGGTGGGGAGGTATAAAGGTAAAAATCAAATAACCGAGGAAACACATTTATTACTTAGAATGCTTAAGACAGTAAGCAGGAGAGACAGAGCTTTAGAATAAGAATATTAAAAACCTTATTTCAAAAGAAATGTAATACTGTAACAGATCACAGTGTGATCCATTTGGTAGAGAGACTCTGCTTCCCTTTTTCCATCTCTCCACTTGGCAGGATTCAACACTCATTACACTCCCACAAATAAACAAGAACAAAATTCCGAGGATGGAATTCCAAGGATGAGATGCTATGTCTGAAGGTGCCAGTGAGAGAAATGCTGCTCCCTGGTGCTCCACACCACTCGCAGCACCACAACCCTTAGAAGGAAGCAGCTAACAGCAGGAGTTGAAACTGGAGAGTTTGAACTGCAGCTTGCTACAATGAACTAGCACAATTCAACAGTCCATCCTCCAGCTACCAACTGTAAAGTACTGCAGATCATTTCACCCACGTGGAAAATCCTTTCTAGGTCTTCAAACTGGAGATCAGCCTCATCTTCAGGCTCACCAAAGATCACCTGGCTCTCCTGTCAGGACTAGAATGCAGTACAAATTGCATAATAATTCTCTGATGTGTTTAATTGTAAAGTTATGTATGGAAGCAGGGAAAAATACTGGGGGAAGGGGAAAGTGGCAGCACCAACAAGTAGGAAGTGGCTGTAAAAGGGCATGCATGTGGGGCTTTGGTTCCACAACAACCAAAAGGAATGGTTTCTCTACAAGGCTCTGTGTTGTCTCAGAGTTTGCCTTGCTGAGCACGGCTACATTAGTCCAATCATCAGGCAACGCAGGAATCTCAGCTGGCAAGAAAAAATGGCTTTCCACCATACCTATTTGCAGTATTTTTCTTCTACTAATTTAGAACTTAATAGCATCCTTCATGTATAGTAAATATTTCCTTTTAAATAATGGTGTCTACAAAACAACTGTGCTCTCTGCCTGGTAATTCATGATGCAACCCCCAAAGCACAGCCAGCAACCATTCTGCTCCACCTGAGCTACAAAAAATGAAGTTTATGAGCACTTCCTAAAAATTAAAGGATCCAGAAGTGCAAGGCAGTGGGACTCAGTGCTGTTTAAGCAGTTCAAGTTTCAAGTGGAAACTCAGGATATTTGGACTTTGATCATTCAGTACCTCAAAGAGTAAGATCAAAATTTCAGCAAAAGCTTTGTACCAGTTGTCTGGGGTTTCTCTTTACTTCTAGTAAATACACCTTCATATCCTGCTGTGTTAACCACATAAAGAGCAGCAATGAACATGATGCATTTTGAGATTCAGCTCACCACCTGCCTATACAAATGTGACCACAAATGTCAGAGCCTAGGTTTTTCTGTGTGTATAAAGCTTAAAGCTGTCTCTAGTTCTTATGACAAGTTATACATTCTTACGTACAATTCACTCATTACAACCTAGAGAAATTACAGGCACAGAGTAGTTTCATTTTGTTGACAATGCCTGCCCACATGTGGTAAGAGCAATGCAAGTTCAAGCACCCTGGTGGATTTTACTTTTAACACAAAGTTTGGTAAATCAGGCTAGGCTAAACGTGAAAAACTGTATCATTTCTGAGTCACAGAGATCTGGGTCTCTTGGCTGGCTGACTTACTAGCTTTTAAACACACCCCTTCACCAGCTTTTTTTCTTACTCCTCTCCTGCAGATAACCCTGAAGCAAGGTGTTGACTGGCACCTGAAGGGAGAAACTGGTCAGTAGAGTCTGTGTCTATAAAGAGAAAGCCATAAATCACAGATGTTCCCTTATTTCCCTCCCTTCCTGCTTACTTTTGCAGAACATGACAAAGCATGTTATCTTTAAAACCTTCCTTGCCCTCTGTCCAATTTGGCTGAAATTGATCTTTTGGAGATACCTCAGCTGTTTGTGTAAATTAAAGGAAATCAGTCTAAAAGGAGTGAGAAAGACTTAAAAAAAGACAGAATATGAAAAAGAAGCAAGATGATGAATGACAGGTAGTTACATTTACTTTGGAACTTGAGGGGTTTCTCAGTTAATTGTGATGGTGAGTCCAATGTAAGACCAGCTGTACAGCAGCTCTCTTTAAGGCTACAGAGACTGGATAACGAGTATCCTTCACTGCTAGAAATGTTCCAGGAGATGCATAAAAGTCCAAATAGAAAAACCCAATATTTGCTTTAAATAATAAAAAAATCCTGCTGACTCTGAACTTCTCTTCCGTTCATAAACTGAGTATGTACAGTGAAACAAAAAAGAACATGAATGAAGAAAAAAGGCCAAATATTTTAAATTGCTGCTCCTATTAATAGTACATCCTGTTTTCCATTTTGGCCACACTTGTTTCCCAAACTATTCTGCTTACCCAGCTGCAGGTTGTTAAGATTGTATCTTGTAGCTATTATGTCTCAGAGGAAATGCTTGGGTAGGCAATTTAGGTGGATTTTATTTTCCTATTTAATATGGGAATGTTTTGTGGTTTTCAAAAACAAGGAAGACTATTTCCAGTCACAAAGAGATGCATCAAGCCTGCAAAAATAGATGTTTCATATAACAGTCCTTCAAATGCCTTTAAGTACAACAGAACATTTCACATGTGTGTTCACACAACATGCTCCTGAGATCACTTTGAAGTACACTAAATTTGAGAGGCATCTGTACCCATATGCAGCTTACCTCACTGTCAGTCAAATTGCAAGCAGTGCATTAATGACAGAAACACTTCTGTTATGTGCCTACTCCAGTTAATCAAGGTCTCAGTTTAAGATGCAAGAAAAACATCTCAGTGACATTAGGATGGTTATGTTTTACAACATTTACTGTAAGGTACTGTTCCTTTCTGTTTCCTTACAATTTTTCTTATTTCTCATACAATGGCCTTAGAGGAAGTCAGAAGTTATAGCTTTCAAAGCTCATGCTGTAAAATTCAGACCTTACTGAGCCAGAGAATTTTCTCAGGCATTCTTGGCCCCAGCATGTCCTGTACTATCTGGCTTACATAAAGTGAATGCACAAAATGATGCATATGCATGCTTACACACTGTGATTTTCTTCTAGTCTGTGGTTCTTCAGCTCTACAGAATTTCATAAAATAATTGGATAATAATAATGGGAACAATGGATAATTATGATTCAAGTGGCAAATATCACAGACTGGAGCAGCCTACATGAGGACAAAGTATGCACTACAGAACTCAACTGAGATCCTAAAAGAAATGTTATTCCTGCTGGTACACCTGGATTTTTTTTAGTCTGTAGTTCTGTACTCCAACACTGAAAAATAAAAGAGAAGCATCCCCTTTTCTTCAGCACAATACTTGGTAATGCATTTTTCCCCAGAACTCAAAATAGTACACATAAAAATAATTTCTTCTCTGTCTAGTTAACATGAGACAGCAGGAACAATTTACATATGAAGCTGAAAAGTAAAAACTCAACAGCTGAGTATTAGCAAAAAGTAAGTGCTAAACTGCAATGACAGTACAAACAGAACACCAGGCAAATATATCCCCTTGGTAGACACAATGATTCACACTTCACACACTACATACACAAATGAGCTCACAGAAGCAAACAAGCCCAGACTTTACCATCGTATCTGCTGGGAGAATCACATGCTTTCTGAGGGGTGGCCACTCGCAGGAATATCTGCTGCCTCCATGAATGCCTTCGAGTCCTGACGGGGCTGTCCCCATCAAGGGCCTGCTGGCCGTGCTTGGATTCGTAGTCGCTACAACGGCAGAACACACAACAGTTTGTGAGTAAGTCACCTGGATCTGCCAGAAACAGTGACACAGCCTCCAGTGAACACATGGGCCACTGCCTTGGCAGTGCAGTGTGCTGTGCACATGCCAGGGCGAGCTCTCAGTGTAAGGAAGGTGAAACACGCTGAGTGGCAGAGGCTTACACATGGCTGCAAACAGCACTGAGGTTCACTAACGGGCTGGCACCTCTGTACAGTCTACTCTTTCCAGTTTTAATTAGTTTTCAGTTTTATTTGCAGCAGTATATTAGTCAGAACATATTAAAGACACATACACAATAATGTAGATTTGTCATTACACTATTTACATGCCATCCACAAAACTTTAGCAGTTATTCATAGGAGACATAAAGACTTGCTGATGCCTTTTATCAATACTCATCAAGGAGCTTTATAAACACCAAACTAAACTTCCAACCTTCTGTACACTGGGTATGCAATATATTCCCTCTCAACACAGACTGGGAGAAAAACTTCTAAGCTTTCTGTTATCAAGTCTGCTTCTGAAATATGCAACAAACTTGGGAACAGAATCCAAGAATCTTAGATATTACTCCTTTGATGTCATCCACGCATGCCATATAGAGGTTTTTATTCAGAATACAAAATGAAATAGTAATGAACAATGCTGTTTTCCTATTAAAAATCCCACTAATAACTTTCATCTGTTAGAGCTCTTAATGACTCACTGCTTTATTCCAGCCATTGGCTAAATGGCTACATGAGTCTTTGTAGAAGCTGAAAGGGATAAATGAAATCCAGATATCTCTGGCAGCAACAGGGAGGAGCATTTTACAGGTCATCCTCTCCTTCCAATTTGAGGACACTGACATTGCTTAGGATGAATTATATATTCTCCTAACTGAAAAATCTCTCCTATGTCAGGAATAATCACAGAAGTACACAGATGGAAATTGCATGATCATCGCAACATCAAAAATGGCTAAAGAATAATGGGAGAGTAGTCTGGGACAGCTTCATCCTTTTGACAGCAATTACATGCACAATACACACAGGTGAAGCGTTGCACAAACCAGGTTTTGCAAGTGCAAGAAGCATTTGAATTATTGCAGAGAAAAAAAATCTTGGAAAATACAGTTTTACCTCCAGGCTTTAAGAGAGAACCCTACCTTGTTGTGCTCCTAAAGTCAGAGGTGTTATTTTCATCTACAGGAGCCAGAAATTTTAAGAAATTTGGCACAGAAGAGGAAGAATGAAGCTTTTTCCTTAAGGCAGTACGGTAGGAGATGCTGAGAGTGCAGTTGGGAGAAGTACAGTTTAGAACAAAGAAGTATAAATCCACAGACTAAAAATAACATACATTCCTACGTTTCAAACAAAAGGCAGCTAAATCCTGAAGATCTGAGTATCAAGGAAACTAAAGTCAAAACTAAAACTGCCAAATAAGTGCTGCTTTGAGATACATATTTATTTGGGCAAACTAAAATGTTCCAATGTATATAAATATACTTCCAGTAAAGTTATTATTCTTTTCTATATCCCAAGATTTTTAGTGCATGTTTCAAATAAATTCCTTTAATCTAATAAGAACCAATGCCAACTTTATCACATTTTCTTAAATATCAGTTTCAATGACTGACTAAGTTTGGGGGAAAAGGTTAGGACAAGTTGATACTGATAATCTTTGTGCTGGCAAATGAAAAATAAGACTTTGACAAAAGCTATTTTGTAAAGCATTAACAGGGTTTTATTCAGACAAACCTGGAACCTTTAAGTTAAAAGTTAAGCCTTCTGACTGATAATTCAGGATTGTGGCTCTATTTATGCAACAGACAGGAGCGCTAATAAAATTTCATCAATAGTCTTCTGACCAACATAATTATTTTAAAAGAAATTATTTTAATTTAAAATAATTATTTAACTATCTTTTAAAATATCAAGTCTGAAACATACTCAGAAGAAGGTTAATAGAATGAAGTAAGAACAACTCAGATAATGAGAAGTTTTTGTCTGGAGTGAAAATATAGAAAACTACTTGACTGATGATATTAGAAGACCTTTCTCAGATGAGTACACAAAATCACATGAGTAGGAGAATATACTCCTGAAAAATTAAGTTTAAGAAAGAATTGTTTCTGATAAACCATAATGTTCTATCTGGATGGCATTTATCACTGTTTCCTGAAGATGTGAATGGAAGTGGGGGCGGGGGACAGAATACTCTGGGATGCACTTCACTGCATGAAGTGAAGCAGGTTCTTTAGCAGCTAGTATTGAGATAAAGAAGATAAGGCTGTAGCATGATGTGCCCTGCAAACAGGGTTCACTTACAATCACATTGTAAATCCATTACAGTTGCATGGTAATTCCACTTACATATTTGGGAAGCTTGATTGCATTGATTAAAACTCATTAACCCACTTGACATCCCTACCAATTTCCATTTTCAGTCTTGTTGCTTACATGTTCAATATCCTTAAGAAACTGGGAAAGGAAAAGAGAAGTTGCAACTGTGCATATAGAATCATTACCAAATCACTTGGAAAAATCTGCTTCAAGAATTTAACCTTCAGGATTCAAGTCTTACTAAACTGAAGAGTTAACAGGATTCTGCAGACTCACATTTTCTGCCCTGAGCTATGTTACACTTCTGAGATAAAGCTGAACTAAGAGATGCTAATTAGTAGTCAGCAAGTACAACTGAAGAAACTGGTGAAACAGTGTCCTCAGTTGAGTATTTTCTCAGGTTTAGAAAAATCAGCACCTTGGGGAAACAGAAAACTTTCACATGAGAGAAAAAAAATGAAAAATAAGCAACAAAAATTGCTTGCCAATGGACAGTGACTGTTGACAGTGCTTCTGAGGACATTTGGTTTCACTAGCTTTTTAAGCTAAAATAAGCAGTTTTAACTCAAGGGGTTAAGAAAGAGTTTCATAGTTTATGATTTTCAGGGAGCCACTTAGTTTCAGGTTCTCAGGGAAACAAAGTGTTAGTGTCCTTTCCTTCAATGCTCTCTCTCTAAATTTTAATTGTAAAAAAGAAGGCATGGAAAATATCATGTGATACAGCTGCAAGTAACCAAAACAAATGATGGGCTGATAGGTTGGGGTTTTTGTTTGTTCTTGGGTTTTTGTTTTGTGAGGAGTGGGGACAGTGGTAGGGTTCTATGTAGTGGAGTTTTTTCCTATCAGCTATCCATATTCCTGCTGCTTCTTGCCCCATGTAGTTAATTTGGTCAACCTGCCTTTTAATGTCAGGCAAAAAAGGAACAGTAGCATGTTTTTGTGTTACTGTGATCAAAGGACAGAACCAAATGCTTCAAGAAGGACAGAGTGAGCTCTCAGGTTCTTGGCAACTTATCCCTCACACAATTTAGAGTGCGCTGCTGTCTGCTGCATAACAACAAATTGCTTTGGAAACACTGGTTCTAAAGAAAGAGAGGGTGTTTGAAAGAATTTGATTGATTAAAACAATAAATTATTTAAGTACCAGCTCTACATTCAGTAGTGGAGCAGTTAAAGAGCTCCCTCTCCCATAAAAGTCTTCCACCTTTGGTCTGTACTAAATTATTTTAATTATTTATGTTATAGAGTTTCATATTTATGACATAGGCAAACAAACCCTACCCCAACCTATTTGTAGGTACTAGCTCACCTTTTTTGTGCAAAATGCCCACTTGGTTCTCCACTTGAATTATGCCTTAGATATTTTAAAAAGTTGGGTGAAGAGGCCGAGGGATTAAGACGAGCTAGAGTAGGAGAACGTGCAAGTTGACCAGAAGAACTTTTAGATTTGCCGACAGATTCATTCACACCATTTAGTGCGGATTCCAACCAGAGCGACGGAGTTGAGGTAGCATAGAGAACAAAACAGAAAGAAAGGAAAGGAGGGAAAAAAAAAATGAAATCCCTTCTCTAATCTTTGAAAGGGAGCTGGCATATGTAAATGAGACATTTCCTATATTTTTCACAGTTAATGTAGTAACTGTAAGAACATCAACTTTTTTTAACCTAATCAGGAAAGTCCCAAAGTCACATCTACAGCCTGCAGCAAGGCATTTCAGAATGTGACTAATTATAACTCACCAAAAAATGGCACTAACATCCCTACTTCTTCTTCCTTATATGTGCTTCTCCTTGATTGCTATGATAAAGTCAGGCATATGACCAAGAGTTCCAATGGACAAGAAGTGAAATGCTGCAGGATGAACTGAATTTAGCTGTACTTTGAAAACCATTTTTGAAATGAGGTAAGCTGCTCAAGAACATTCATAAAACAGGACTTGGTAGAAGTCTATAACTCACATGATTTTTGAGAACTTTAAGTATACTTGTCTTTTAAGTTTTTTATTTCCTCTGTTTCTGTACATTTGCTATGGAATGGAAGCAATAGGGATTTCTTTTGGATTTGAGTTATGTGAGGGAGCAAGCACACTCAGGCCTTACTAAAAGTTACATGACCAAACCCAAACAGAAACAACCAAAGAAATAAAAAAAATACTTAATTTCTAGCTGCATTCCTATAGTAAGATAGCAACTGACAGAACAAGCAGACACAAGTTCCAGGGCAGCTCTTGTGGAGATAAGAGACAATCAGTGAGTCCTAAACTGCATTACAAAAACATACTAGTACTTTAGAATTAAAAAGGTTCAAAGAAGGGACAAAAAGGCAACCCAGGTTATATTTCCTTCCACATATTATAATTTTCTTTTTTTTTTCTCCACTGTCATCCATTTCAGGCATGTTCATTTACTGCCCTGCCTCCTGCAGGAAAAAATGGGCTGGAACACATAGAGATTTCTTACTAATTTATGTAAACGAGCAGTTTGGGCAGTGAAACAGAAGCCTATGGACAGAAGTGTTTCAACAGTAATTGGAAAAAAAAGGATGGGAAAAAACTGCCATAAAGTTAAGAGAGGACTAAAGATGCAGAGGCGGGCCTTTGAAGGAGGACAGCTTGAACAATATCCATATTAAAGGAAGCAGTAGTTTGTTTTTGTGAGTAAAATCTAGATAAGCTCACTGAAAAGCTAGACAGGAGCCCCACCTCTACCAATAACTAGGCACTTTAAGTCACTTCTGTGTGCTACTTCAAAGCTATGTATGAAATCACCAACTAGCAAGGTTTTCAGGATCACAGAGGCTACTGGATTTTTCTCTGTAAATAGAAAACAAGAAGTAGCATTTATTTACACTGCTCACAGATCAAAACAAAAAAATGATTGCTTAGACAAATATAACCTAATCAAGTAGTTTGTGACATATTCTATGGAACTACATATCTCATGTCTTCTCTCCCCTGTGAAGCAGACAGGACTAAAGGTGTTTTTAAAAAGAATACCCACAAACCTCCAAGAAGTGATACACTGCTGCAACACATCTCTTATCCACTAGGAGGGCATATCTGGTATGCAATTATCGTCCTCATATATATCCTCAACAAACAAAATCATAACCTGCTTTTAATAAGGCTTACTTTCTTTTGTGAGGAGTCTCTGTGCTCACTGAGTGATACCTCATAAGTTTCCTCTGAGGAAGAGATGGCGATGTTTCGACAGGTCCCAGAGATTCCTGGCTCTCCGTCGGTAAATGACTGAGTGTGTTTGCTCGCCTCCGAAAGCTCTGCTGGGGAAACGTAACAGACTGCTCCAGAGAGGAATCCTCTGTGTCACTGCAGAGATCATCCACTGATCCACTGGTCTTGACAGCATTTTCTGCAGGAAGTGTAGGAACTCTGTCTTTCTCTTTTTCACACAATGGTGGCTCCTAGCAGTGCAAGAAATAAGGTTATCAATATGTGGGCTTAGAATCCATCTTTGAGACTGCAGTACTGTGTCATTCACATCCCAAAGACATCTGCTTCAAACACAAGTGTTTTTATCAAGCTAGGTCAAGGAAAGATGTTTGATGTTTTTTGTCCTTGTTATTCATCACTTCGGCGTACAAAGGAGAGTTTTTGTTTTGCAGACAAAATTGTGAGCAATTTTGAGAGTAATTGTATTTTATAGTATGTTGAATACAACTCAGAATAAATAAGGTCAGAACAAAAGGGTGAGGTTTGGCTAACAGTGAAAAGGATGGCACTGCAGAATGATGCATCTTTAATAACCTGACCATATAATATTCCTCCTGACTACCTGCAGATTCATACCAAGAATTTAAGCTTATGACTAGGTGCCTGTTTCAATCCCAAGCCATGCATTTTCTTTACTCCTCACCTTGTGTGTTTCCTGCAGAATCAGCCATTCTTTTGAAAACATAAGCAGAAAGAGGAGACCCTTTTTTTACACGACACCAGGCATCTGCAGGTGAGCAGGCATTACAGCAGAATCAATAGCTGTATATCTAAGCCTGCAGAGTACTATGCTGCCTCCAGGGAAGAAGACTAGGTTTCTGCATGCTGTTTGTTTGTATTGTTTTATACAAACTAAAAGCTTTCTAA
Organism: Parus major; assembly: GCF_001522545.3. NCBI lineage: Eukaryota > Metazoa > Chordata > Aves > Passeriformes > Paridae > Parus > Parus major. The sequence goes on from NC_031771.1 coordinate 46,916,558, forward strand.
CCACACAAACAGCGAAATTACTCTACTTCTTGTTTTAGTTTTATATTTCTTATGACTATAGTCCTGCATTCATGGTATGAACTTTTATGGCTAACACCGGATTAGGACTGGCAGCATGATTATTACAGCACTTGTTTTGCTGCACACTGTTGTAAAATTCAGATGGTGTTATATAATAATATTTTATTTCACATATATTCATATATTAATACAAAATATATGTTATATACAGTACAAGGCATTTCTAATCCACTTCTCTGGTTTATAACACAGGGAACAGAATGAAAATCTTGAAAGTAACTTGAAACATTTCACATCTGACCATACTTCATACTTGATTAGTTGTTTCAGGAAATATTTTTTGAAGTGCTTAAATATGAACAATTATCCCAGGCTTTATTTACCTTATTTGTGCTGCTTAAGGTACTGGATATAGAGCTGTCCAAATCCAGTGGACCTCTGGCTTTACTGCCCTGTAGAAATAAAGCACATTAGCAGCTAAGATTATGATATATGTGATATATGGGGCACACCAAAGAAATTCTGGCAGCACAGTTGGGATCTGTAATTTCAACAGACAATGTTAAATTTAGTTTCCTAAAATGCCTAAAAATAGCCTTTTTTCCTATGGGAAACAGATGCTTCATTCAGGATAGTCTCTGCCAACTTGAAGGATCCTATAGAATTAAGGGATTCTCATGGGCAATAGTAATGTGCTTTCCATGATATGTACATAATCACATAGTTCACATCTATTAGAACTACTGTTAAAGTACCTTATGTATTAGGTACTTACAAAGATGCAGAAAAATGAAAAGGATGTCTTTTACAAAGGACTAAACCCATATAAATTCACAATGCGGGAAACAATTTCTGGTATTGCGATTTCAGTGCCTACAAATCAAAAAGCATAAATATTTCCATAGAATCTGTGAACAGTATTTTTGTATCATTTGTTTGAGTAATGTTTTTGTGTAACCAAGAAAAATATCTGAGGAATTCTGATGTGCTAACACATTATGAAACTTGTATCTTCCTAACCTTAAATAATATAATTTTTTAATGTTCTGAAGTTAAACCTCACATTCTCTTTGAAGTTTTATTCCAGGTAAAATATAAAATGTCATTATTCACAACAGCGACTATCTCTCTTTGAAGTTCAGCCAAAATTTCTGGCTTCAGATCTGACCAAAATCAAGAGTTTCCATCAAAACAGCAATGCCAGTGAAAATGCAACTGATGTACAGCTATGCTTATGTGCAGCTTATACCAGTCAGGACAAGCTGAAAAATATTAGAACAGTACTACAGCTAATGCAACAACAGGAACATTGTTTCATATCCTGAGCACAGCTGCAGCAGGATTTGATGGGGTGAATTCTAGAAATGCTGTCTGGGAAGTAACGAGAGGAGATATGAAACTAAAAATCATCTCTGTATGTACCATGGTAACAGGAAAACTATGCTTTTGCTACCATTTGTCTTAAAAGGATGGATTAGATGAAACAAGCTTTGAAAACCTAGTTTTATCACTATGACTTGCTTGTCTGTGAACAATTAAATTGTACTAGATATTGCTTCAATGTAACTTTTAGCTGACTATAAATGAGAAATTTTTGTTTCTGAATATTTGTTGTTTGGCATTCTGTCATAATTCTTTTGTTTTAAGGGAGAAGGTCTGATTTTTTTGATCCTTTGTCAAGCAGAAGTCCTTCCAAGCCTCCTACTATTTTCCTCAGACTTTTCTCATGAGGTGCAAAATGAAGTATATTTGAATGAGAAGACACTTCATAGATTTCAATTGTGATTAAACTTGATGTCTGATTTAATTTCAAACTGCTGCTGTTCACTTTCAGCAGCTAATTTCAGTGATCAGTTCATGATAAACATTTTTACAGAATCATAGAACTAACTAGGTTGGAAAAGAATCACTATCATGCAGAAGTTCAAGATTTTTTCACTAATCAGTATTTCCAGACAATGTCTACAGAGAATTTTACCAGATGTAATATTGCATAGATGCCTTCATACTCTTAGTGCCATTCTTTACATTCCTTACCTTCAAATAATCTACAGGATTTAAAAGTTCCAATATCCCACTATTCATCATTTTTGTGTCACTAATAAACACATCTCATTAGAAATGCTTAGTCAGCTCCTTAGTAGCTTTCCTCTACATAAAGAGCAGTGAACAATTATAATTACTGTTTTAATTTCCTAAATCCAAAAGAGAAATAAACGAATTCCTGCCTTTCATAAGTCCTCATGTTAAACTTCATATTAATTTTTTTGAATGCCTACAGGCATGCTTTCTTATCTAGGAATTAGTTCACTTCATCTAGGACTTGGTCTTCTCTCTATCAAAGCCCTGCTTTTTTTGTCTTCTAAGATGTACACTCAAATATTTTTGTCACTGTGACTCTAATAACCTTTGGACTACAGCCTGAAATGGTAACAAATAAGACTTTTCTATCAAATAAGCAAAGCGATGATATTATGTTCAAAGACAATAAACATGAAGATACTTACACGTGATAAAATACTTTCAAAAGATTCTGTAAGAGACCTTTTTGCTTTGTTCTTTAACATGTCTAATCTGAATCTTGAAGCACTGCTGGGCACTTCATTTACAGCATTCTCAGGAAGAGGTTGTGAAGCCTGCAAGCATTTAAAAAACAGAAATGTGAACTACTCAACAGCACGGAGAAAATATCAGTCAATAGTTTGAAGACTTCTATAACCTGAATCAATAGTTTTTCCTGGTGTCCTCAGCTTGTCATGCCTTTTTCTGTAGTGATACTTGAACTGAAGTTTAACAAGCTATCCTAAAGTAAGGACAGAAAATCTCTTACAGGAAATATGTTGAGTGAACTAGCATGCTTCCGAAGAACTGCATTTTCAGTACGAATTTATGGCTCCGTTGACAAATTTTCATTTACACCAATGTAGAATTGTACAACTTCTAAATGTTTAAGTGTAACAGATTAGAGATTTCTCATGGATTTCCTTTTCTTCAACTAAGAAATTAACCAAAATCTCATCATTAACAGCAACTCTCAACTTTCTCCATTATAGTAAAATGGGTCCTTCAAAGGGCCCGGAAGATGTGTAACAACCTAACTCTTCCATATATTTCACCACTAGAAACACTTGACCTTAAAGCTAACACTCAATTGAGAGTTTTGCATCTTAAATAATATTTCAGTCCATTTTTAGTCCCGGTGAATACTAATGCAGTGAATATAAAAATGATACTATGATGCAAATATTACTCTCCAAACCCAGCACCTGCAGTAGAAACCAGAGCTCAGTTATCAAGGCTGTTTTGGGAGGTTTATCTTGAAGCTGACAGGCACCATAGCCCTCTCTGCTTGTCCCTAAATTCAGAGCTCCTGGATGCTTGATCTGTGCAATTACTAGCTGAATGATACAACCATCACCAAATTGTCCTGCCTAGATGTAATTTTAAAGCATCCTATTTCCAGTATGACAACTTTACAGGTTTCTGTATTTCCTTTTTACCTTCTGTCCTGGTTATGCCAGGACAAGGTTAATTTTTGCAGTAGCCAGGAGGGGCCATGGCCAGAACCTGAAGGATATTTTATACCATCTGTCATTGCTGGAGGTAGGGGGAAAAGGTCTCTATTCAGAGAGAAGAGGCTTCTTCCAGGCAAAAAAAGTGTCAGGAGGGAGTGTTCCAGTACTATCTATCATTGAGGGGTGGATTCTGTGTGAATAATTCCTTTTCTTGTACTCTCTGTGACTAGTATTGTTGCTATCACTGGTCATTTTCTTATCTCATTGCTGTTTCCAGTAAATTGTTCTTATCTCAGCCTGTGATCTTTGCCTTTTGTGCCTCCAATTGTCCTCTCCATATCACCAAGGTAGGTGCCTGGCTTGGAGAGTCTTGGTGGGGGCACTGAATGGGGTGTACCATTCCTAAACCATGACACCTTCCCTCATCTTATTCTCCAAGGGTAAATCAGATGCAGCTTGTTATTACATTCTTAAGAAAAGACACTTATTTTGAAGTGAACAAGATCCATGTACTAGTATCACATTTCGTCTTTCTTCTCTCCTGATTTATATATATATATATTTTAAAAAAGGCAATGAAAAGCATGAAAGTGAATATGCGGAATGGAAGGGAACAGGGACATCAGGGTGTCATGGGTTAATGATTGCCAAGACAAATAACAGAGTATGTGTTCAAAGGTATCTACTGTTACACAGGCCTGGAGATAAATTATCAGAGTAAATATAAAATGTTATGCTGAGACAAATGAGGGGAAGTCAGTTCTCTTCTTAGAACACTGGCATCTTTGCAATGTCAGATTAACCAATTTGGCTTCAGGAACTGAGTGAACAGATTGCAGCAGGCGTTATAAATTTTCCAATCATTGAAGACATACTAAGATCTTATCTCACTTTGTATATCCCAATTTCCAAGCTGTTTGTAACTGACGACTATTTGACCATGAGCTAGCATTACACCAAATAAAAATATTTCATGTATGATGACAGAGGACCTCAGGCCATGTTTCTTCCTCTTATCCCACAGCTGAAATGGTTTTTTCTTAAAAGTGTGTTTCTGGTGGATGCCCAAGACAATAAATCAGAGAGTGAAATATGTAATTTTCTGTGTTTACTCAGGAGGGTCAATAATTAGCTAGTAAGCCATAAAAGGAGAAGAGATTAACAAAGTGAAAATACAGTAAAGGAAGATTTGCTGCTATTTTCCCAATTTCTTCCCATGTGTAATAACTCTCCATATATTCATTTGCTAGTTTATATCACACAAATGGCTGACAGCAATCATCACAGTGGAATTACCAACCAACAGTAGAGGGACAGCCAAGAGTTTTAAAAGGGTCTCAATAATTGGAAATGAAAGTTTTCAGAGAATGAATGGAATCTTTTTTTTAAATACTAACCTTCTTAAGTTGTCTCAAGGTAGCTACTCACAAACCAAGGCATCCAAAATTACTAATCCCTTTGGAAAAACCTTAACTGTGCTATATATATAGCCAGATAAACAACACTGATTGAACCTGACAGAAAATAAAAGGTAGCTCAACTCTTTGGACATGGATGAGAGTCTCTGCTGCTGTTTCTGCAGCAATCCTCCTCATTTTAAGGCCACTTAAAATGGTTGTTTGCACACAAGAAATAACTTTCAGTCTTGAGTAAATGTAATAGGCTTTATCAATGATCAAATCCAATGTGTTGTCATTACAGTGACAGTGAGATGGCAAATACCACAGATCAGCTGAGAGCAATCACAAATTCATTATACATTCTCTCACATATATTGAATTTTCATTGCAGTGAGAACAAATAAACAATTTAGTAGTCTGCCCTGTTTGCACCTCTGACTCCTAGGCCTGAAATCAGACCCAGGAGTTTTCAGGGACCTCAAAATTGGAGATATCTGTTTTGGCACATGACAATAATTTATGAGCCATAAGCAAACCCAGTATTCACCGCTGCTAACACACTGAAGTTTCAATTTGCAAGTGATGGAAATTGACCTTCGGAAAGATATAAAAATCAAACAGAAATTTTTTTCCTGGTTTCTCCTTACACAAACTAGAACTGGGTTATTACTTACCTGTTTTGCTTCTCCAACATGAACATGGTCCTTCTGTTTTTCTTCATACATGTTCCTCAAAAGAGAGATAACCAGCTCATTCTCTTTTTGTTCATTTCGTGGTCTTAATTTCTGTAATTGAAAACACCACAAGCACAGTAATTATACATTTGTGTGACAGTCAGCAAATATTAACTCTTTTCATTTGTCACTGTAATAAATCATGAAGGTAGGAACAAGTTTAGTCTGTTAATGCTACTACTCCAGTCCACCAGAGGACACCAGTGTCCCAGGCAAAGAACCACACAGCCACAAACACATTGACCTCACTTCATACACAGCAGAATTTACACCTAAGACAGAGGACAACTGTACAGACATCAAACTGCCACAAGCAAATAAAGGCTTTAAAAATAATTTTGACAGTTTTCTTTTGATATAAAGAAAACTGAACCACTGTAGCTCTGAGTTTGCAGCACATATGGAGTACTGTCCTAGAGACAGGATTCACAACAGTTCTCAGAGAAATCCTTCACACTGGACATTTACTTTTTGGGAAATGACATTGATTTTTCAAAAAATAGTGCACAAGGTAAACGTATTTATCTGTGCTGCATTTTTTTTTGATTATTTAAGATTGGAATTATTTTAAGAGAAGATTTTAAACCAATTTATTAAAGAACTTAACCCCAGAAACTTAAATTTGAAAAACATGCTGCCTGAAATCTATTGATATAACACAGAGGATACAGTATGAATTAATGCCAAGGTAGCACATTAGAATAATACAAGTACTACAGGAAGACAGTTACCTAAAAATGCAAATCATGGTAACAATACATGGATCTGCAAGAATGCAGCATTCCAGGCTGTCCAGTTGAAAAAGTTAGCTGAGAAAGATGGGCAGGAAATTTGTACTTTACCCTTAGTTTTACTAAGTTAATGGTTTGCAGACCATCACTAGAAGCAATTAACAGTTTCCTGTGACTACTAGAAGCTTTAGACTGTGTGCAGAACACAGAAAGGCACCAGTGCTGCTGGCTGCTGTATGCTAAGAAATTACTTAGCTCATGGAATTGGTCCTACAAAATAACTTCCAAATTTGGTATTGAGTGATAAACTGCCACGTGGAAACACACAAAGAGACTGAAAAGCCTCAAGAGAGGAAGGAAACACTGCTTTTTAAAAAGTCTGAAATTTCCTAATCTTCAACAGTGTGTCAATCCCAATGACATTTGCTACAATGCACATCATCTCTTAAATCCAGCTATGCTTTCCTCCGTCCTAAAATAGATTTAATTAAGAAGACAGGAAGTTTAACTTCTTTAGTTAGTTTGACATGAATTAAGATCTAGAATAAATTTTAGGCAAGAAATTTTCTGATCTGGGAATAGTACAGTAATTTGTTTTGGTCAAACTAACAGTTTGAATGCCCTCACAGTACAAGTTACTGCCATAAATGTGTTCAGTTTACTCAGTGAAAAGGCAACATCTTCATGGAAAGCAAGAATTGGGGAAAAAAAATAGTAAAATAGTCATTTTCATCAAAAGGTAAGTTTTTAAGAGCTCAAGAAAAACAACTGAAATTAAAGCACAAGCTGGTTAACCACCTATTAAATAAAATAATGAATGATTTGCAAAAAAATGAAAAAAACTTCTGTATTTTATACAGATGTTAAAAAAAACCACCAGCTGCTTTAAAATCTTGTAGGAAACAAAGCTTACCTGAACCTCTTCAAAAACAGAGGCCTGTTCCTGGTTATTTAGTGTGGTTAGATGCTTTTGTAGTTCTAATTTAGTCTTAGAAGGGTGCAACCCTACACCAAGAGGAATGAAGAAGAACAAATTACAGGGTGAATTTTTTCAGAAGTAATCAATCACATAAATATGCTCACGGTTTAAGCCTAAGCTGCTCAATTATTTGAGCTGGTCCATTCCACGATTTCATAAGAGGGCATTAGAAAGAACTCTAGGTTAATTTAAAGCTACTGCTAAACTCATGTCTTTAAAATGAGGGACATGAACTCTGCAATGAGGAGATTTACTGAGCATAGACCAGGATTATACTCTTAGCTGAAGATTTCATTATCACACAAGATAAAATAAACCCACAATCTACTGCATTTTAGTAGACTGTTTCGTTGGTGTTTTGTGCAGTGCTGCTTGGATTTTGTTTATGGTATAAATAGAATTGCTTTCCATTTTCTCCAATTTCTGGGCCCTTCTGAAAATGAGTCAATTTATTGCTTGTTAGTGAAGGTCTTACTTTGCCTCTTGATGGAAACATTTACTGACAGTCTAAAGCAGACCACCCTTCCATTCAGATTATTTTTTCTGTTCTCATCCTGGATTAAATTCCTTTCCTCTTTTTTCTATGGAAAAATAGCAAACCATCAGTACTGTGCACTTCAGCTTCTGATCATATAGTATCTCCTTCAGAAGCAGACAATACAATTAACAAGATGGCATGATTGAAGGCATTAAGGAACATTTGCTTTTAAAAAAACTTCCCAACAGTCACAGCTAGTTGAAAACCAAAATAGAGTGAAAGTAATTTTGGAAGTTCTCCAGTTTCATCAAATTAACATTAGGCAGGTTTTAGGCCAACAAGCTACTATCACATGATCTGACAAGCTGCTGTTGCCTTTTATTCACCCCAAACATCACTTAAATGAACAAAACCTAACTGTGAGATTTGCTGAAACATAAAGAAGTTTTTTATGTCTTGAACTTCTGGGCAACAACTACAATTCTAATGTCTGCATTTTCATGAAGGAGCATAGATGAACACCACAAACACACATATTAAAAGCATATTGTTCAGTTCCTACTTAGTGATAGCATAATACCAGTTTCTAAGTGGATTCAGAAGGACAGCAGGTCATAGCTATTGCAGCCTCTCTCCTTCAGAGGCTCCTTATCTACAGTCTTCTGCATTTATAGGGCTAATAGAGCCAAACAAGCTGCAACTCACTGATGTTTACACTTGTAAATAGTTTTCAGAAGTTCAACCAAAACACAATGAAGGAGCTTAACTCTTGTCAGAAAATTCTTATTACTTTACAGAAAACCTGTCACTACAGTCTTCTAAATAAAAGAACTGGCTTTCAACTTTCTACCCCAAGTCCCAAACTCTTTTTAAGCATTAATTTTCTTTAGGATTTTACATACTGTCCCCCAATGGAAGTGCAAGAAAAAACATTCACCCAGAAAATGCTTTAAACCTCACCTTCTATCTTTTCACAGAGCTTATGCAAACTTTGCATAGGACACCCTTCACAGAGCTGGGGCTGTGCCTTGGAAGTTTGTTGCACAGCAGCCACAGTGAAAGCCTGTTTCAATGTCATCATGATTTCATCAACCTGAAAAGAATGGTGTGCAAAAGAACAGAATTTCAGTCTTCCACTGTTTTATTTAACACAAACACAACAGTCTTTTAGAATTATACTGCCCCTTGCTTGGGAATGTGCTTACAATTAAAAAGACAAGCTGTTCCTATGTTGGTTCTGTGGACAAACATACAAACACGATAAAACTCGTCATGAACTCATGGCTCTTCCAGGCCCCGCAATTTTATTACTGTGCTCTAATGAAAGATCCTACTCTCTATCTCAAACCCCTTTTTTGTCTACGACAAAAAAAGCTTACTGCAGCTGTGCTGCACAGGTCTTACTTAGAGCACAGGAGTGTAGTCCTGATTTTCAGAACAGGTGCTCTAAGAGAAAACTCTCCCCGAAAAATAGGCATAAGGTCTAACTTAGTTTGTGAAATGAAAGGAAGTGGATTTTAAATAGGGTTTTAACTTCTGCCCCCAAAACAAATGAAAAGATCTCTTGCAGACTGCTATACTAATTACGTTTTTCAAATACTTGTATTTCTGAGTGGAACAAGATTTGAAGACATACAGCAAAATAAAGAGCATGGAGCAACAGAAGACTTTTAGGGCCTAATATTCTATTTGGCTATTCTTTTCTTTCACTTACCAGTGCTTCATCTGTACACTGAAACACATAGCAAACAAAGTGGAAGCCTCCATTTTCTGAAGACTCTCTGCAGATGAACCCGAAGTGATCCACATGTCTAATTCCCTAGCAAAGAAACAACAGCAATGAAATAGTCATATTTACTCTCAATGTTTTGTATCTGTATTTCTTTCAGGAAGAAAAGAACAATATAGCATTACATATATCATTTATACGTCTTACACTTATTATACATCACTTATCTCTGCTACAGCTACATTAAAGACATCTGGCCATTAAAATTGTCCTGTTATAGAACCTAATACTTCATGAATCTTTTGAATTTCAATTAAGTCAGACATTGTTTGGTTTTTTGTTTTGTTTTTAATGGATGAAGTATGTAAGACCCGTATGGCAGACCAAAAGATTAATACACTCTATTCAAAATGTATTTTACTCTGATGTTTTCAGAATATGTATGTGCCTGTATGTTTAGTGATGAAAGCTACTGTCATCAAATTAAAAAACAAAGTAATTTATAGACAACAAAATCTACAAAACAAACAAAACCAACTTAGGCAGAAGGACTGAGAAGCAAACTCTGTGGCACAAGGAACAGAGATTAATAGTGAATGAGGAGGCTATGACACATTCCTGCCCTCAGTGCATCACATACACTACCTCTGCACGGCAGAGGACTGTCTTTGTTTCAATACATGCAACTTATACTCTTGAAAAGAACATATTTCTTAAGTATTTTTCAGATAACTCTTACATATAAGTTTTCTTGTTTCATTCTTACTTCTTGAAAAATATGGCTCAGATATCCCAAGATTTGCACAACTGTGAATCACGCTCACTGCAATCTCAAACAAGAGTGTGTTCTGACCAGTATGTTCCTTCTAGCTAATATTATTCATCCACTGCACACAGAAGTGAGTCTTTATCTCAGAAATCACAATTCAAAGCATGAAAGAAGAATGATGGTCTTATAAAATTACTGATTAATTAACAGCTTTTCAATAGCAATCACTGAAACTGCTGTTGAGAGAATCCATATGGAGTGCAAAGAGAGAGGATTACATGAGCATTCACAAGTAGAGAATGTTTAAACAATTAAAAAAGAGAAAAAGAATACGCTACAATCTTACCTGAGAACAAAAGGATATTTCTTTAAAGCTTTTCTCAATTGCGACTTTTTTTGTGTCAGGACTGATAAGGTAAACTTCAGACTGGCCAATCTAAAAAGAGCAAAATAAATTGCAAGGTACTAACAAGTAACATTACACTTCCTTCTGTCCCACTATAAAAATGTTTCCTGAATTTAAAACTCAATTTTTTTATATATACCCGTATATTTATACCAATTAAAATATTATTATTAACATATTAACATAACCAGAAAGAACACTGAAACACTGATTTGGCATTGAGAGCTCTGTGCATTACAGCACTGAGGTTTAACGAGACAAGAGACTAAAAATAACATTTAAACAGATGAGAGCAATGTTTTATCATAAGTAAGCTACTCTGCACTGAGAGAAATATACTCACACTCCCTTTTCTTATTTTCTGCAGTCTTGGAATGTACCACAGTCACAGAAGCTACTTAATAAGAGTGCTCTAAAATTTAAATCCAAGTGTGTGCCTCTTCCTGTATTCCACCTAATATTCTTTTAGGGTTTTATTTATTTATTTACATAACATTTAATTTAAAGCACTTAACTCAAAAAATTATACAAAAGAATTTACTGGAGTAAATTTTCTAATCTAATTTAATCTGTAGGCCATTTGTGCAGTCAAAAAAAAATGATGCTAAGTACTGATGAGCAAAGGGCATTTTTAAGCTGAAACTATTGTTTTCATTTGTTCATCTTCTGGCAACATCTTTGTACAGTGGTAACAGAAAAATTTAAATTCCTCATATTTTCTAGCATGTCAGAGACTGCTAGAAACAAGATTCACGTCAGATTTTAGGAAGGCAGGTGGAATTTGGATCCACTTATGACTGTGACTTAGAGAAAGAAACCTGCTTCAATCACTACCAAATCCCAAGAGATGCACATAAAAACATCAGCAGCACCAATATAACTGTACTTTCTCTAGAAAGGGGGAAGGGATGAACCTTGTGTTAGATCAAGTCAATGTGCCACCTCTCTATGTCTAAAATCCTGTGCATTCACCTTCCACCTCTTCTTTCACTTCAACCAGTCACAATGGTTTTCCCCAGATGCCTGCTGGTTTCCCTGTATTGTCCCTGGGGCTGACCCCTTGCATGTGTTCATGGGGCTATTTCTTCCAGCACCTACTCAGCAGCCTCCTGAGCCTGCTGTCTGCCCCTCCCTGCAGCAAGAGGCTCCTCCGTATTTCTCAGTCCCACATAATTCTTTCACATTTGGCCCCAGGGCAGTAGTGATCATTGGAAGTTAACTGAATAAAGGGAAAAAACCCAAACTACTGAACCTCTTTCCCCCCCTGCCCCCAATATACAGCCAGGTGAAAAACCTAAACATACCCCCTCCTCCCCCCCAGATCCCAAGAAACTGGCTAGGAAAGCAGTTCTTCAGGAAAATATATGAAAATCAGGACTGTTTGAATCAGGTGAAGTGAGCTGGCACATAACTAATCTGAATATGTTTTCATACTTCATGCATCAACCAACCTTTGCTTCAGTCCAGGGGAAAATCTAAGTAACTAGCTGAGAAGATACCAACCATTTTTTTCCCCTCTGGATATCAAGTTAATTGTAAGCATTTCCTATGTAGCCACAAACTGTTGAGACCTGAGCATGCCGCCTGCATTCCCTGACTCAGAGCCTGCTGAACACAGGGGACAGGTAACCAACAAAGTCAGCTCTGCCGTGAGCCACTGCCTGTGGATTCTGAAGGCACAAACTAGAGTTACTTCACTTCCTTATATTCAGCTGAATTTACACTGGCTGAATAGGAAAAGAATACAGCTGTGCATACTAAACAATATTTTCCCAGGCAAAATGCAACCCAGGACACAAAGCCAACTGAGCAAATTTTGGAAACATGCCTGCCAGCAGGTGACTGACATATTCAGGCTGAAACTGTAGATGTCTTTCAGAACTGTTGCAACTATTTAGTATAAATTAAAAATGCACTCACTGGAGTGGAGGATCTGGACCTACCCAGCCCAACTTTAATCTATTTCTGAAACATATGCCATGAATCAATAATGGAATCATTATTTACTTAAAATTAGGCATTACTATTACAAAGGGTACCTATATTTTCTATGTGAAATACATGCTCAGGGGAAGAAGGTGAACATGCCTTTCTTTTTACTAGGGAAGAAACACCTCTCCAACTTCTTACACTCTCCGTTTGATGTCAGCCTGCCACAACCAAACAGAAGCTTTAATTCAAATATAGCTGACTACAATGGTTTCTGCATGCTACTTTTTACAGATACAACGCAGTGGCAAATCCTTCTAAAGGATTCTCTTTTCCTGCTTTAAAAAACCTGCTACAATTGCACACACTCCACTCCATTACTGGCCTTAAGAGCGATCCAACAGCAGCTGATGGATCCAAGATGACCTTAGGAAAGTCTTTACAGTATCAGCTCCAGGTCTGTACTATACTCAGAAGACACAAGCTAAGTAAAATATGTTACACAGCTTATCTATCTTGAGGATTGTAAGAGGAGCAAATACCACATTCCTTACTTGCTTCTTAGTTCTTGGAAAAGGGTTTTGCTGCTCACCACAGCAGGGCAGGAGTGGAGGCATCTGTGGAGTAGCGTAGAAAGCTATTAACACTGCTACTCCATCATTACACAGACATGTTGGCAGCAGGAGCACCTTCATCAATTACACTGCTTATCGTGGGACAAAGTCTACTAGCTCTCAGTTATAGTCCTGCTCTAGTTAAAGGTAATTAATTCCCTTGGAAATTTATCTTTGCTGTTACTAGCTAGTGTAAATGTACATACCATTCTGCAATTGCACAATTACCTACTGACTTGCAGTAACTTTCTAAACGCTTTCTTTAGAAGCCCAAGGTTTCAGGCAGTACTGTTTTAAACTATTTAATATAAACTTATTTAGAATATATAAACCAATTTGCACTAACAAGTACTGCTCTCCAGAGAAATAGGCACGTTTAAGTTAGGCTTTGGTAATTGCAATTAAGTTATCAAAGAAGTAACTGCCATCTGTCAGAACATCTGCTTTGGTGTCTGCCACTCCAAACTCCAAGATGTGAAAATGCCACCAGATGCCACAAATCTTGCTTTACCGTAAACAACATAGTCCGGTTTTCTGCAATGTCAGTTGGCTGCACAACACTGTGTCCATAGACGAGTTGACTTTTTAGGTTCAGTGAAATTGCATCTTCTTCAAAAGACCTGACAAAGCTGTTACTCCTAAGGCTTCCCTCTTGGAAATCCTTCTTAAAAGCAAAGGAACGAAGTCCAGGTTGAGAAAAAGATTTCCGAATTGGCCTTTTTTCCTCCTCTTCATTGACCAAGGGCTGGAATACAGACCGCAATTTGCTGCTGAAAGAGAAGCCTCCAAAGTTACTGGAAGTTTCATGTTGTTGGGGGGATGAGTTGAAATCTGAATTATTTGTACAACTTGCACGATTAAATTTCTCAATGCATTCATCTATGAGTGCTGGAGGTGCATTTTTATGTGCTACTGTTACCCGTCCACAGAACAGCACCTCAAACTTTTTGGCAAAAGGGTCTTCAACATCTGAGAGATTATTCTGAAACTCTTCTTGACGGGCAATTTTTCCAGCTTGTCGAATAGAGCTTATAATCTCAGGCACCTACAGGAGGGGGAAAAGAATGGACATTAGCATCCAGTGGTTTATGACAAACAAACTGCAAAATTAAGAGACTCACTGTAGTGATTTTCCTGGAATGATACTTTGATTTAGTTTCAAAAATAAAAAACCAGTTGAAGTGATCTTGTATTTATTCAAGAGATACATTATAGCGGTAGAACACTAAGAACAGGAATTTCTCATTTGTCTCCTTGCCAGGAGTTCACCATCATCAACACTTTGTCAAAAGAGCTTTGTTCCTTGAAATGCTCTTCATCCTCAGTAAAACTTTTGGTGTTGAAGCAACCAGTGTAACATGACAAATTCCAACTCAAAATGAAAGACAAAAGTACTTCAGATAGTGTACAAGAAGCCATGGACTAATTAATTGGTAAAGTTATTTAATCTCTGGTATTTTTCACCCCCTTCTTTTACTCAAACACTCATGTCATGTAGGTTAATGAATCTCTTGCAAATTTACTTTCCCCTTCATAATAGCATATTACATTGTTACTGCAATTTGGTGTTTTCTTTAAAAAAATGTAAATAGCTGTACTTTTTAGCAACTATATTCATTATTTTAGATGTTAATTTTTATTCTACTATCCTAGATGACACTCTTTAAATAGTATTACCTCTTATACAGTATGATTTGCAGGGCATCAGTATGAGACAGCAGTCAGCTACAGATCACAGATGCTGTAATTAGAACCCAAACAGCCATGTTTTGAGTGACAGTAAACTGTCTCAGTTGCTGATATGGTTGAACAGTACTGATATGCCTACGCTCTCTGCTAAGCTGCTGCGAGGCCAACGCCTGGTTACATCACTCTGCTTTGAATGACCTAGGAGATTAAGGTTCTTCTGCAGCCTGTGCTGCTCCTGCTGTAATGAAAAATGTGAGGCCAGCATCTATGATTACAACTGTTAATTCTGCCAGCTTCTTTATTTACCAAAGCTACTTTGAGAAAAATCCATGCAAAGTGTGCTAATTTCCTTACAAAACAAATTTCCCCTGTCATGCATCAACTGGAACTTGCTTTACTTACAAGTATTGGGTTGCAGATAGTACAGAAAGAAGTCTGGGAGCAGCAGACTAAAATTGCAGCCCAGAAGAACCACCTCTCCTATGAGAAAAGGCATCCCTAAACCTAGAGAATATTTTGGAGACCTGGCGCCTGGTGTTTTTTCAGGCATTTTTACGGTTATGTATTGCTTAATCATAATGCAGTAATATGCATAAACCAACTGAGGAAACAGCAAAGGACTCTGAAGGAAAAAAAATTTGAACAGTGAAAATCAAATTAATATTTTGGGTGCTCATAAAGACCTTAATAGGATTCCTTTTATAGAAAAGGAAACAAAGATAAAGATATGGATAGATAGATAGATAGGTAGATAGGGTAGGTAGATAGATAGGCGGACAGAGACAGATATTCACACACATATAGCTAGCAGATTTAAAACAGTAAGTAACACATTACAAAATAGGAACTCAGGAAGCATTACTTCACCCTTCAGTGTAAGGCATGAGTCATCAGCTAATCATTCAACAAAGATAACAGGAAAGAATGGACAAGAAAAGCAGGGTCAAGAATTCATAAGTCCATTCTCTGATATGTCACAAACCAGTCAGAAAGCCTTGGGATCATGCCTTTGTGGCTAACTTCTTAATCATACACAAGAAGAACATTAAGGGTATAACAAATCTTTAGTACCTGAAAATATGCATTTGCTCTACAGTGAGCTTAAGGTCTACCTCAGTTTCATTTACTCAACACTTCTCGAAAGAAAAAAATTTTGAGTGGCACAACATATCAGAATTACAGTAAAACATAAAATTTCACTCTGCCCACATTTGAAGCTGCAACTGCTTTAGCAGTTTTTATAAGCATGTTTTACTCTTGTGGGAGTGAGTGTCTGGACTCACCAGCCAAAGGCAGTTTGACCATTTAGCTGTCCAGGATACACACAGAGACCAGCAATCCCACCTCCACTTTTGCTGAGGCTGCAGAGGCAGCAGCAAAGGACTGAAGCATTTTCTGAACTCTGCTTACTTTGGTAAAGCCAGGAACATCAGCTCTCACAAAGAGGGACACTATCTCAACCACAGTTAAGCTCCCCTAGCAACACACACATCAAAGACTATAAGGACTGTTTCCAGCAGTGCAGGTGCTGCAAGGGTTACAGCTGAGCTAAAGCCCTGACAAGGTATTATGGAACCAGAACATATATGCAATTACTGAATTTAACTTCTTCAATGTTTTTTGTTATAAAACACCTTAGATATTGACAAAATAGCTATTCAAGAGCGCCTATACTTCATATACAGACAGTGTGTAGGGAAAGACACTACATCACACAGAAGGACTTTGAGGTAATTAATAAACTTTGTGTCTGAGGAGACCCAGCAGGCCTGTTGATGGAAAATCAAGGGGAGTATTTATTTATTTATTTTCACACATGCTAGGGCTTGAATCATGTCATTGATAAGTAACAGCTGGCTTCCGTGCTACACTTACTAAAAAACACAGACTCTTCTGTTCTCACTTACAGACCTAAAAAAAATTTCAGCCTGCTAATAAAATTTTATTACTGATGATTAGGCAACTGATGCAGCAGCAGCAGAAGCAGCATATCACCACTTCACTTTCTTGTGATGTTTATGTATGTTAAACATTTATCTGTTTTCATTAGTAAAGACATGATCCATGATGAATGAAAAAAAAACATCCAAAATACTCATTTCCCTGGAACTGCTATTTGACTGATCAAGACTAGTGCTCTTTTTATCTACCTGTACCACTCCAGACTTTTTATGCAAGTATGGAAAATGAACAATCCATTTGCCCTTTGTATCCTCTGACATTGGCTCTCTGAGTAAAAAGACCTGGATGCTGATTAAACAAACATGAAGTAAACAGTAGTTAAAAATAAATATATTATAATTTTTTCAGGTTACCATTAGAATAAAGATGTAGGCTAAATCTTGGCAAATGTTTATTAACCACAGCTGGAACTTTTCCAGATTAAGTAGCATGACAGTAACCACATCTCTTGCAAACCTCCAAAAATTAATTAGGATGTAAACAGAATCAGGTTTTATGGCTCTTCAATCAAAAAGCAGCAAGGATGAAGTTGCTCCTGAATTAAGTTAAAGCTGCTTGGAGTCTTTTAAAGGTTGTGGGCTCTTTCTGAATGTACAAAAAAAATGGTTTTTTTAAAAATTATTTTATTTATTTATTTAAATTGCAAAGGTAGCCACAAGCTGGCATAGGTTGCCCAGAGAGATTGCAGGGTCTCCATCCTTGTAGATATGCAAACTCTGACTGGACATTGGCTGAGCAGCCTGCTCTAGGCAACCCTGCTTTGAGCAGGGGGCTGAACTAGGTGATCTCCTGAGGGGCCACCCCATGTTACCTTGGTGATATAGGTACCAACTGCTTTCATACATATTGGTAATCATGCCTACTAATCTGAACTTGCTGAGACAGTGAGGGAAGACTGTTGCACATAGGTAGGATTTCTTCATGCCATGCAAATCCTCTTTTCTAGCATGCTTCTACTTTTAAGTGTTTTCTGACTTGTTTCTTAATATAAATATATAATTAGTGGATTAAGATTATTTTTGTAATCTGAAAAAACAGTGCTCCTGACCTAAAATTATTTCCCTAAACCCACAAAACTATGTACAGAACACCAGTGTAAGCAATAATAAACCTTTACCAAACACAAAGCATTACCTTCTTATCACCTCAGGCCAAACAAGGCTACTGAACACAAGACACAACTGAAATGTACTAGGGAAAAGGTTTTGTGTTTAGAGTGTCTGAATTAGATACAGAAAAAGATCACGTATCTATAACCATTAAAAATAACACTGGAATTGTGGGTTTTTTTAAAGCGTACCACATTATTTCTGCTATAATGAGAATGTTTACTTTGCAGAGACAAAGCAGGGAACTGAAATGCTGAGTATTCTTGTGGCTTGGCTTCAAGTATTCAAGTATTCAAACAAAATAAAACCAACACCTGGGACTTCCTTGTACACGTTACTCAGTTACAAGACAAATAGCTACAGCTTTTATGCACCAAATCATGACAAAAGGCAGTAATTTTTGAGCATGCGTGGGTTTGCTGCATCTGAAGAACAAACAGCTCTTCTCCCTCACATAAATTGCAGCTGCTTTTTTACCCCCTGAAACTAGCAGTCACACTGTAAGTTTACATACAAGTGTGTAAGAGGTCAAGGTCTTTATCCTTCAGAGATGTAAGAAAGAGCTAGAAACTATTTTAATGAAAAGAACTCAGTAACAGCTGAATGCAACAGCTGACTTTTGGTAAGACCAGACTAAAAAAAAAGATTATTCCTCATTTCTTTTATACATAGTATAGCTACGAAAGCAAAATGTGCCACAGAAAAAGAACTGCTAACACATCACCTGGAAGGACTAGGTGAAAAAAAGGATAAAGTGGGATAATTTATTATTCTAGATGTTATGCAATGTTTATGCCTGTAGTACAAATCTACCTGTTTATACGTACCAGTCTCTGCATAAGGCTTCAGGTGAGTCAAGGGCTCAAGCACTAGCTTAACGATTTCAAGGACAAAATGGGTTTTGTTTAACCTAAGACAGACCTGTGCTGATGGGAACTGGTCTTATGCAACAGACTCCAGAAACTACTGAAGACTGAAAAACACCAGGGTCAGATTCTTAGGCTGAACCTCAGATATCACACCACCCTAGCCAGAACAAAGCCTTGAAAATCTTTCACAAAACCCTTGAAACAAGTAGATGTTTTGATTGAATTTTGCTAGCTTACTCAAGCAAGAGAGGACATCTGAATTATTTTAAAGTGCTTTTATGTGCTTTTTTCCTCCTGATCAATAGAGCAGGCTCAATAAAATATGTCAAGAAATCTAATACTTTGCTGTTAGTATCTTTCCTTCTTTATTTTAGTAGACAGTACTGCTACAGAAAAGATAAGGTACACAGCTACTTAACCACAGGAGAAGTTCTCTAGTTGTATCAGAACAGACAGCAGTACTTATGTCACCAATAAGTTATTTACAAACATGGAATATTTTGTAAAAGTAGTAGAATGAAGAAATTAAAATAATTTTTTTAACATATACAATGCATATAAAAGGTAATACAGCACAGTATTTACTTGCATTTTTAAAAAGACAGCATAAAAGTTTTTATTTCAGTAGTTTGATATGTAATAAAGATCAGCTGGTCTGTTTACCGCACACTGGTAGCAAAATAGCTTTCCAGAAATCAACACAGATCAGCATTTCCTGTCCTTACTACTCCTTAACCCACAGCAATGTTCAACTGACTTCTTGAACACTTTTCTCCACTCATAGGATTAAAAGTTTGGCATTTTTAAATCAAAAACATTTTAATTAACATATATTACTCTTCTTTTTAAATTGAGATGCTGCACAATTTCTTCTTCCAAAATCACAGAAGAGTTTAATTTTGAAGTGATCTGTGGTGGTGCAGTCTCCCACATAAAGCAAGGCAAATTTCCAAGTTAGATAAAACTTCAAACTTTGATGAGATGCTGGGGGTCACATCCAGCTAAGTTCCAAGTTGGAATACCAAGACAGAATTTCCTTACTCTGTGGCATTAGCAGAAATTCAAGGTAGAAAAGTTATGAACTTTTACGGTTAATTTCTATTTCAGAAAAAGGCCTTTTATAGTCACGTCTTATCTCAAGTGTCTTCACAGGGCTTTTCTGGCTTCTGTTATCTTGCTTAGAGACTGGCCCACTACAGTCTCCTACACCTCCCTGACTTTTTCCAGTCATTAACTTAAATTCTTGTTTTAAAACCTTTTGCCTATTGACCCTTAATAAACAGATTTGACTTCACTTTTATTCCTCCCACAAAGCCACTTTCAAACCCAGATTTAATTCAGGGAACAACAAAGTTTACAGCTCTTCCAGTCCCTGGCCAATGACTGCCCTTGCAAGCTCCTTTCAGTTTTTCTGTGCATAGCAAATGCACCAGGGGTAGAACTAAAGTGACATTCTTACCAACAGCTCCCTAAGTACTTCAGATTGGCAGGTGCACAGCAAGACAAGTCACCTTTACTCCATGACTTCACTTCTCAACATATGTGATCCAAAATTTTGCTGCTGTATCCTCACTGCTCATAAAACAGCTATAAACAGTGCCACTCTTAGCAGCTTCACCAGCCACACACGTTGGTCTAGCACATTTCTCACTATTGTACATAAGATGCACTGTGTGTCTCAACCAGGGAACACATGAATGTCTTTTGAAAAGGAGAACAAGTTGGAGCACAACCAGAGGGCTGGGGGTGCGTAGCCAGGGTAGCAGCCAGCAGGACTAACCACAGCGCAGGTGTGCTGCTTAGGGAGGGCTGTGAAACCTACAAAAGCAAGACAGAGGTGTTGTTTCAGCCTTAATAAGGGAGAGTTCAACAGCTGAATATCACCATGGGGATATTTCTTCCATGAAAGGAAGAACAGTCATACACATACTTACTTTTGGGCATGGTTTCCTTAGTAAGGTTTGAATGGGCATTATACAAAGAAAAGGATAAGTGAGGGTGATAAGTCTGAGACTCAAACTTTGCAGGGATGCTTGTAAGAAGCTGATGAATCTGTACTAAAATTCAAAGGGTATTCTGTGTGGGGCAGAAGAGTTATCTGTTTAAATCTAGTTCTTTTTGACCTGGATGAATGCCAGTAGCATCATCTGTGATAGGACTGACACAGTAAGCACCAAGGGTAGAGCTCCATGTAGCCAATACATACTCTTAACAGCATACACATTATCATAAAAAGCTGTAAAGGGGACTCGACTTCCCATACACATCAAGTGTTACCTCCAGAAGATTGCTAAAGTGCTGCAGACTGAGGTCATGAGTACTGTATGCCACTTTCACAGTACTACATTCCTTTTAATATTACAGACAAATCTCAAGAACATTCCTCATGATTCCTCAGCCAGACAGAAAAGAGAACACTTCTTTTTGAAAAATCATGTGAGTTTGAGAGCACTACATGTAATTTAAAGGGGCACAAAAAGGTTTTCTTTCCTTTTGAGAAAAAAAAACTCAAACCAGTATTTGCAGAATCTGTTCACAGAGTATTGTAAACAAGCTGAGAAATAGATCTTAAGTGTACTAAATATTCTAACCAAGTTGGACTCTTCTGTTTTGTGATGGTGCTTTCTCCCCAAGAGAGATGCACCATGTTGCCGATACACTTAAAGGGTTTCATACACATGCTTTTAAGACACACCTTATTTGAAGCCTGAAATACAACAAAAGCTCTCCATAAATAAACTGCCATGTCCTAGACTGCTTCTTACTTTTGGATCCTTCCTCATGGAAATGCATAACCCAAAAGCAAACTGCAGTTGACAAAGTCTCCATGTGAGACTAGAATACCTCCAAATACAACACCACCTGACAGGTTCTGAAGGGGGTATTCCTACAAATTGTGCTTTTGGAAAGAACAGAGATATACTCTGCCATAGACCTGGTGGACTTATGACATGGTGTTCTCTAATTCATATTTGCCCAGTCCTTTCAGTCCTTACAATAAAAACCATTTATTTTCATCTTGTACCGCTTTATCAGCTCCTCTATTCAATACCATAAACTTATACAGAACAACTGTGGAGTAAGTCAAAACATATTTCAAATAAGGCATTAACAGCTTCAGATGTACTTTCTCTGTATTTTGTTTCAAAGGTTTATTTTCACACAATTTCACAGATGAAAACAGCATTCAAGACATAGAAGTAGTTGCTGGTCATACCTACAGGGTTCCTGGCTCACATTTTACAAGGTGAGCACTGAACTAAGTGGCAATATTGCTGTAAAGCAATAACTAGAAATATGTGTGCTCATTCATTATCAACAGAGATTAAATCCTTTTTTTTGGGAGAGGGGCAAAATGGAACTGCAAGCAGCTCCCTTCACAGGGTTGGGACAGGCTTGCTGGAGGCTATGGGGTGGGAAACAGAAGGAAGTATATTCTTAAATAGCTATAAATGGAAAAAGACAGCAATGGCATTTTAAAGCTTTCAGGACAAGAGTTTTTTTATGTTTTGATTTTTTTTTTTTGAGGTGGAGCGGAAATTTGTCTTTTACAAGTGAAAGGCAATAACAAGGACTTAAAACAGGAAATTTGGTAGTAACTTTTTCTGTTTTTAAAAATTATTAATCAGATTAAATTTCACTTGTACAACAGGAGACAGGCTCTCTCCTGATCTCCTTTTCTCTTGGGCTTCTGGCAGTTATCAAAATTGGTACAACTGGCAAAATAGGGATTAGCAAAACAGACAGAAGTGAATATAATTTCTTTACAAATTTAAAAAAAAAGCCTGAAATTCTTCTGTCCTTTTTATCAATATTCAACTCCAAATAAGAAGAAAACTCCATGCATATCCTCACTAGAACTAAGGTTATTTCTGACATAACCTTCATGACAGCTGACCCAAACGTGTGTCAAAATCTCCCTCCCCTCAACATTTATTTTGACAAAAGAAAATAGTGGGGGGAAGTCAACCTATGAATGCTTTTGATTGACATGATGTGTAAGTTTTATCTGCAGCAGAGTAAAACACCATCTCTTACTCTGACAACAGAGTTGACAGATTTCCAAAGGAAACAGACAGCCACACAGCCCTTCTTTCTAGGGCTGCTGGTGGGAGGCACAGGGACAGATGATGTTTTTAATTGGCAGAATCTTACTTGAACATTAAACTTATAAAGGTCTCAGGGGAACTGGAGTGAAGAAGCTGATCAGCTTTTTCCAGCATTCTGCCTGACTGGTACAAAATCCTGGTGAACTAATTTGCTTGTGGATGAGCACATTTGCTGCTTTGTCATATAGTAACAGATTTCAGCTGCCTCAGGTCAACTCACAGGAGAACAGGAGGGGAAAGCAACGACTGAACTTCCCATGAAGAGTACTCTTTCAGTTAAAAGAGCAGTTAGTTCACCATTTTTTACCCTTCTCTGCTGTAAAACAGAACAAAAAAAAATGCTGATGGAATTATAAGAAGCTACATAATTTTTGTACGATTCCACATTTCATAAACAAAACCACATCAGCTGCACAACCTGTGTTTGCATATAAAAATACGCTTTCATCTAAAAAGGTCAGCCTTCAATGACTGATGTCAAGCAGAAATGTTGCTTTCACAGAACGATAAACTGTAGATTATATTCCAATGGGACATAGCCAAATCTGAAATTCTAAAACATATTATTGGTTCAGGTTCTGAATCATATTTAAAGACAGGCCGGGTAACACCAGTTTTGAAGACAGGCCCCTTGTACATAATTGTCTAGAACTCTAAAGCACTTCTACAAATTTCCTTCTTTATGCCTTGCATTTGAGGAGATTAGAAGCTATAAAAAGCTCCACAGAAACAAAACCAGCATGAAACATTTAGTGCCAACCATCCAAATTTCCATGACAACGGCTTCAGTGAGCTCACCTCATTGGTACTACAGCAGCAGACCAATAGTTTGGTAAATATAGAGAGGCAACTGTTAAGATCTGGTAAAAGTAAGATATTTAGCTATATAACTCCTTGAAATGAGCACATAAATCACCCAAAATGGTTAACTGAAAAAGAAAGCTGTTTAGTTTAGTTCAGCTTTCCCATTTTCAGTAGCAAGGAGTATGCCTGTGCAACTATGCCTAAGCAGCCTCTTTTCCCCAAACCTGCAATTGCACAGAATATCTCTACCTGAAAATCCTGTTCAGCAGCTGCATATCAAAGGTTTCCCCTGGGAAAAAAACATGCTTTTGATTATAGTGACGGTGCTACAAAGGTATAAAGAAAAACATTCACATGTCCAAAGCTAGCAACTTTTGAGTTGTAAAGAAGCTTCTAGATACTCCAGAATAATGTTTGGTTTTAAAATGTGACCATCAACATGTGTGCTTACATACACAGTGCCCTGAGAATGGAAGACAACAAACATTTTTACGTTCTCTTCACAGTTCTTCAACTAGTAACAGACAGAAGTCTAGGGCACAGAAATTCCAGATAACCTCTTCAGGCCTAATATTTTCACTAAGCACTAGCCAAAAGGTCAACATCCAAATAAAACAAAAACTCCCTGATGGGAACCTACTCCCTCCATCAGGGCCATCCATTGTGCCACAGTGTGCCCACACAGCCAAAGCCATGTGTATGCTGTTTGTCCAGCTTCTCTAACTGGACTCTTAAGTATAAGCTTAAGTATAAGCTGGTGTGACTACTTCACTACTTTATTTTGAACCAGGAATGTGCTTGAGAGTGGATTCTCCCATTCCACTTGTGTGACAGACTACATTACAGGGGTGTCTCAAAACACCAGGGCTGGCACCGATTTAAACAGAACTAAACCTTCATTTTGTGATACATTTCACTGCAAACAGGCATTTGGTTCACAGCATGAAATCAGGGCCAATTCAAAGTAAAAGTCACTTCCCAGAGTGAGGTATAGAACCTATCCTCAGCACCAGAGGTGTCCCTTGAACAACACGTTGCTATATGGCACTTACTAACATAGATGCAACCTACAGGGGATTTCATCCAGGCCAAGAACTGCAGCTTTCGTGTACCTGATCCAGGGATACTGGCCTGGCCTTTTGGGAACTTGAAAGTACAAGGGAAAAGAAGCAGTAGAAACCCTGTCATAATGCTCTAGTCCACTGAAACAGAGTAAAGGTGCCTGAACCTCCCTCTTGCTTCTCAGTAAGAAAGCCATGATTTTCAGAAAGATTTTACTTTTAAAGAGGGATACTAAGCAGGTTTGCAGGTGATAGAAAACTGAGGGGAGCTGTGACTCTCTCAAAGGCAGGGAAGCCCTGCAGAATGACCTTGATAAACTAGCAGACTGGGCAATCACCAGACACATAAGTTCAAAAAGGGCAAGTGCCAGATTCTGCACCTGGCATGGGGCAATCCTGGATGTACAGACAGCCTGGGGAATGAAATGCTGGAAAGCAGTGCCACAGTAAGGGACCTGGGGTTCTGGTCCATGACAAGCTGAACAGGAGTCAGCAGTGCCCTGGCAGCCAGGAGGGCCAAGCGTGTCCTGGGGGGCACCAGGCCCAGCATGGCCAGCCAGGCAAGGGAGGGGATTATCCTGCTCTGCCCTGAGCTGGGGCAGCCTCATCTTGAATATTGTGTGCAGCTTTGGGTGCCACAGTATAAGAAGGATCTAAAGCTGTTAGACAGTGTCCTAAGGAGAGCAACAAAGATGGTGAAGGGCCTTGAGGGGAAGCCAGGAGGAGTGGCTGAGGTCACTTGGCCTCTTCAGGCTGAAGGAGACTGAGGGGAGACCTCATTGCAGTCTGCAGCTTCCTCATGAGGGGAAGAGGAGGGGCAAATAATACTGATTTCCTCTCTGTGGTGACCAGTGACAGGACATGAAGGAATGGCCTGAAGTTGTGTCAGAGAGGTTTAGGTTGGATATTAAAAAAAGGTGCTTCACCCAGAGAGTGGTTGGGCACTGGAACAGGCTCCACAGGGCAGTGGTCATAGCACCAAGAAGTGCTTGGATGATGCATGTGCTGTGACTCTTGGGGCTGTCTTGTGCAGGGCCATGAAGCTGGGCTTCATCCTAGTGGGTCCCTGCCAACTCAGCTTGTTCTGTGATTCTGTGAAAACACTCCTATTAAAATTCTATATCTATGCATCAATGCATCTCATGATTTGTTACTGTAACTTGGTTAAAAAGCAAGAATAACTGAAAACAACTCAAATACAATTCAGTAGAGTTAACTCAGTGATAAAACCAATACATAGTAGCTGAAGTAATTCCCTTGCTTCAGCTCCTGCTCTTTGAATTCTGTCTGCCTTTCTCAGCTCTGCTGCCTCACCTCCCCATACAAATTAGTAAGCACCTCTTGACATATTTTGTGTATCATAACTGATACATAAAATACTACCAAAACAGAGGTTGAGAATGTTTTTCCTCTGAGTCATTGCCATCCATAAATATTTCAGATTGAACAGTTGGCGTGTAAAGGCTTCTAATTTAAAAAAAAAAAAAAAAAAAAAAAAAAAAGCCAAGCTGTAATTCTATTAATTGAATAATAACTGAATAATTCCATTGAGGATTTACTTGTTGTTAGTCAACCTCTGTAGACCATACACCACAACCTCAGCTCCTTCAAATTTAGAATAAAAATGTTCAGAAGACTTCTTAAAGTATTTAAAGCTTTTATTAGATGGCACAATAAAAAAGTTCCAACAATCCCTTAAAGCAGAGGTTTCTCAGAAATGCTGGAGTTTCTACATCAGGATGATGGGAAGTTACAAACTGCAAAGGGGTTCTTTACCTGATTTTTCCCTAAGGATATTTCCATTTATGGCACCCAGAGTGGAACTGCTGCTTTGGTGTTCTCATGTACACCTCTAGTACACATAAAATACTGCTCCATTAAGGTAGCCTTTTGAAAAAAGGCTATGATGTGAAATGGTATTTTAAATCATCAAACATAAAGCAAATAAAGTTAAAATACAGTGCTGCAGACATATGTATATATGGCAAAAAATCTAAGCAAATCCTCAGTTGTATTATCCATCTTTGATACGACCTGGGGTTTTCCCTGATCCTGCAGGATTTACTAGTAGTTTTGTTACTGGTTGGCTCAGAACATGTTAACCACATGAAGACAGCTACAACCAACTTCCAGAGTGCCCTTCAGCAAAGAAAAGCAAACAGTGCTTGACTGGAGGCTAAAAGTTCTGTTTTGAATTGCAGAGGACAGAACCTGTACAAAAGAGCAAGCTCAGCTACCTTGTCAGGCTTGGCTTGTTAAATCTGAAGGTCAACATGAACCTGAAAGAAGATACTCATGAGAAATTAATTCAGAAAGGCATAAATGATTCAAGAGAAAAACCCTGCTAAACTGCAATCTCTATGGCCAAGAATTTCTCTGTGGAAAGCTCTACTCCTTACTAAGCATCCCTAATGTACCTGACAGATGCAGAAGACACTGCTCTACTACACCTGAGTAGCCACACAAATGCCATGTAAACGACTATACTCCAGCCCTCTCCCATGAAATGGGGAACATCTAAACAGAGCAGGTGCAATTAGAGCCTGGCATGCAGAATAAAAGCAAATAGTTCCAAAGGAAACTTAACTGCTGAGTAACTGAGGGGTTTCACCACAGGACTGACTTCATTTCAAATGCTGAGCGCATATTCCTCAGTCATCACCCAGGCCCCCGCAGGGAAAGGCGGGGAGTGACTGGCATACAGAAAACACTGCATTTGAACTGCCTGGTATTTTGTGATAATCTGCATTTATCTGAAAGCTGTCAATTGCCAACAGCATTTTACATCAACATAAACTGACCTGGAGAATCACACTGAGCAGAAACGTAGTGTTCTCTGACAAGGGCATTGTGCAAGCTTGGGCACCAAAACACAGCTCTGGCAGAAATCTGCACTTTCTCTTTGCTACATTGCTGGCACCCAGCCTGGGAGACAAGCGAGGGTCTGTCCTTTCGGCCCTACTCACAGCGTCAATGGCTTCAAGGAGATTCTTCCACAAGCAAAACTATGGCTTTTGAGCCTTCCCTCCTCAGTGATTCCCAATTCTTCCCTGGCACTAGTTCTCTGTTAAGTACTTGATTCTTGATACAGTACGCAAGTATTCAAATTCCTTTACAATAAGGGTTATCAGAGATGAATGCATTAGCACAAACAAGTGTTTCACCCTGTAGAATACCATCACCACTTACCTACCCAAAAATTGATCATAAGAAAGATGGGCTTAAAAGTAAGACAGGTTTAACAAACATGTAAGTTTTTTTACTTTAGATGGTTTTAAAATGCCTCATTATGAGGGCTCCTGAAGAGACCAAAACTTGATTTGTTTGGCTAAAATGTAAGTCATTCACTGAGGAATTAAAGATGTCCAAAGCTGCTCGCTCTACTTTGCTGGAAGCTGTGAGGAATAAAAGAAAGAGGCATCCAGTTAAACTGGAGCAAAACATCCTCGTAAATGAGTGTGATATACCCTAGAACAGACCAGCAAAAAAGCTAAAATCATCCTTTCAGAACACTTAAAAAGAAAAGGAGAAAAAAAAAAAAAAAAAAAAAAGCAAGAGGGGATTTCTTGGCCATCCTGATTTTCAGTCTCTCATTCCTCTTCATTCCTTTGCAGAAGGCAAAATAATTTCATTTGTAGCTCCTGATCTGAACTAAGATCATACTGTTATGTATATTGTTACTACCATCCATGCTCCTTCAGAGGTCTACTAGGCACTCTGTTATATAAAAATAGTAGGAATGATGGCAAAACAGCAGCAAGATCAATTCTAACAGAGCATATAAAGCTATATAAGGATTACAGGAAATGTAAGTGGCACTTCCAACATTATTATGATTACTTCTTCAGTAATATTTCATGGCACAAGCCAAGTGTTGCACCTTGCTGCACTGAATAGGAAAGAAACTTTGATGATGGCTTGAGAGGTTCCAAAACTGAGGAAAGCTCATAGGCCCTTCCAACTCAGAAATCCTTGAAAGAAACCAAAACCAAACTAAAACTTACTTCTTGTTTTGCTGTTGGGAACTTCAGAGCATCTATTGTGAATACACCCTAAAATCTGATTTTCATAGGAGAAGGAATCCAAACAATCAGCTTTCTCAGCTCAAGGTCCAAGATTAGTCAACCCAGCTGGGGACAGCTACACTGTAAACCCACGCTTTTCTTCCAGTGCTGGTGGCACATAAGTGGAGGTTCCTCAGGCATCAGCAACACACTGTCACTCTCAGCCCCCCTCAGGAGGGAACATCTCTTTCCTACCTGCTGTCCTGCAGGCTGGAGGCAGCTGCTCAAGGTGGACTGATCCCTACCAGCAAAATCATTACAGAAGAAACCTTAAATTAAATTATGTAACTATGCTTTGCGTTTTATCTTAGTTATTTTCTTTACTGGTTCCTTGTTGGTTTATAATCCTTCAGACAAAATAAACCAAAGTTACCACAGCTATTAAATTATATACAGCAACTTTTTTTATAGCTAGAAAGACAAACTATAAATTTCATAGCTAGCTGAGACTGTGAGGACACATTTACTCAAAATTCTCTATTTATACAATTTCTTGAACTGTTCCTATTTCTTCAGCAATCACTTCTCTAATTCTGGTTTCTGTAAAGCTGCTTTGGAATAGAAACTTTCATTATAAAATTAAGCAATTTGTAAAGAACTAAGACAAATCTCTTTTTTTAACTACAGCTATATTAAATATTATAGGAACAGAAGTAAAATTACTTTTAACACTTGTCACTGTATTATTATCACCTACTAATCCATTAATAATGTGCCAGTTTAGCACTACAACTCTGTATGTCTTTTTTCTTAGTCTGAAAGCTTTGACATTTTTCAACCCCACAATGATTACTTTTAATAACAGTTATTTCAGTGCTCTAAACTGAATTGAACAGTCTTTATGTATCCACAAAAGCAACTGTATTTTCTACTCAGAATAGTGCAAACATGGTTTACACTTTGAAGAGACTGAGCTTTTAGGTGCTTAGTCAAAGGTTTCCCTTAAGTCAGTTGTCTAACTTTGTATCAAACCATGCAGGAAAAACAGGTATAACTGTTCTTTTTTATTTAAACAGTTTTAGGAGGCTAAAACAAGTCAGTACTTTCGAATTCATTATCTACAGAGCCATCATTCAGGGGTTTAGCCAGCATCCATATGGCCAGTGGGGCAGCATCAATCTACATACAACTCAAGTAGGGCTTTATCCTCCAGCTCAGAATGGGCCCCATGGCTGAGCCTGGCAGCACTGCAAAACTCAGCCCTGAGGAGCCTGTGTGCAGGTAAGAGACAAGCTGGGTAAAACTGCATGTAAATATGTGTAGACAAGATATATTAAAAGGTTATGTTTATACAAACACTAGGGAAATCAGTTTTATACACATGAGAGTAAATTGCTTCACATGTAGCTCTCTGTAGGCCTGGTGACCTGCTTGGTGAGAATAAACACCTCCATTACTTAAGTGGGGGGAGGTCACTAATTTTTAAGTAATAGATGCAAGGGGACAACTTTCCTTCGAGGGGGGTAGTTTCCTCCTCCCCCCATCCCACAGTCCTTCCTTTTTCTGGAATGGGCCACCATCTTATCAAAACTGGAAAGGCTTGCATTTGTGCTGAAAGCCCACAGCAATAGCTCCTACATTTTTACTGAGTAGATTTTGGCAGGCAAGAAAGCTTTCTCTACTAACAAGGCTCACTTTATATTTCTAAGTACGCTGCCTTGCTTTCCCTCCCAAATTAGAGCTGACAATTAATGGCCATCAAAAGAATAAAACTAAGTAGTTGTGAGGAACCAGCATTGAAATAATTAGTTTTGAAAGCCCAGAAAGCACTCCTAAAAGCAGTTATAAGTGTGTTTGTGCAAGAGCTTGCTTCTCTAAAAACACAGGGAACTTCGTGTGCTGCAAGTTCTGACCTCCTCCAACACCAACTCCCCTCAGACCAGCTGCGTTTCCCAGCTGACAAGTGAACAATGAGGGAGGGAAATCAGCCATCCCTTGGGGGCATCCTTGAAGTACGTACTCAATGGCATCACTCGTATTTGACAGCAGCCACTCGTATAGGAGACCGACATAAAAGTCGGGACGAGCATCAGCCGGTGTCCCTCCTTCAGGTAACACGGCAAACCCGGTCTGAGGCTATGCACAAGACAGAGCCTGAGGAGTGACAGGAGAGGTAAGTAACTACACCTGCTCCACCCAACAGGTCATCACCCAGAGAAAAAAAGACAAGTGGAAAGAGAGAAGGATACATTTCGATTTTGCAGGGTGTGTCTAAAAGTCAGCAGTCTCCTTTCAAAACAGAAGAGAGCAAACCCTTCTATCTGAGAATCTGAACAAAGGCAAAGCCACCTATCAAGCACTTCCCGTTAAGTATCTCCCGAGGGTAGGTATTTCACCTGTTAAATATTCAGGAACAGGGATGCAGAAGTAATTAAGCAACTTGACCATTTATACCTGACAACAGAGAAAGGCGAATCAGGTTTTATGTGGTCTGCTTAGCAGCTTACGCTATCGGCTAAATTTCAAGATATAGGTGGGTTTTTTTTCCCAGCTAATTTATTCAAGGAACCTTCAATTCTTGACCGCCATACAGCTGTTTCACACACTTGTGCTCTTCCACATGTGCCTTGACAAAGAGTATCATTTGCAGCTCCTTGTAAATTCAGAATGACTGATACTTTAGAATTATTTTTTTAAACAGCAGCCCAAAACTATATTCTAGAGATCCTTAACCAGCTTTACTGCTTTGCATCCATATGCAACTTCAGCTACAGTGGAAAATCCTACTGAAGCCCTAGGCACATAGATGAAGATGCCAGCACGACACATGCGTTGTCATAGTTAAACATATAAGTGTCCCACTAAAATCCAACTTACTGTTCTTAATAATTTCAGAGCATGACAAAAACCATGGAAAAAAAAAGACTCCAAAACAAACAGTGGGAGCGCTGTTACACATTCCCCAGAGTGCAAAAGTAGCGTTAGACTTCAACAGGCACTAAGATCAGGCCTTCTGAGCAGTTTTAATTACAGTTCTCCCCCTTTGCAGATCCGCAGCAAAGGCGAACAAGTCGGCCAGACCTGCAGCTTCGCTTTCAGCCCCTAAACCCAAGCCACGTCTGACAGCAGGTTGACTTTACTGGTCACTTTGAGTGCTCCTGCTTTTCCCTGGCTGAACAATACAGCACAGCTCTGCTCCCTTCCCAAAGACGACTGACTTGCCTTGAAATTACACGCGAACATCTGCAAGCCCTAAGGCTGGACTTTACTTCCCGAGCGCGGGCGCCGCGCCGCCTACCTTGGCCACCCAGCTGAACAATGGTGACATCCTAGGGGCTCCGGCGCGGCGATCCCCGGCTCCGGCCGCTCCTCTCCGCCTCTCCCGCCCGCCGCTCCCACCGCCTCATGCGCCGGGAGGGGCCGGGCCCGCGCCGACTCCCGACGTGTCCCCGCCGCCGAGCGCCGGCCGGCGGCACCGCGAGCTCTCCGCGCCGGGGACCCTGCCCGTGGCGGCGCCGGCTACAGCCGCGGGGCTGCGGGGCGGGAAGGGAAGGGAAAGGAAGGGCCGCGGCCGCGTCCCGCCCCCGCCGCGCTCCGCCTCCGGCGGGGCTCCCCGCGCCCGGGCTGCGGCCGCCCGATCCCGGCGGGCGGGAAGGGAGCGGGCTCGGGAAGGGAGCGGGCTCGCCCTCCGGCAGCGCGCCCGGCAACGCAGACAACCGCCGGCCGCCGCCTCGCGCTGCCCGGCCGCGTAGGTCAGCGCCCACGATGGGACTCGTAACTAAAACTTTCTGGGAACATCCTGGCATCGAAGCCATTGCTAACATTAAAGGATCGAGCGAAAAATCATCTGTTTGAAACCACTGTGAAATGTTACACTTCCAGTCCGTCTTGCCATTCGTGTTAACTAATGGCATTTGACATCACACGCTAGCAGCTCAACTTCCAGAAATCAGACTATCGTGGAAGGGTAGACAGCAGCGTACATGTTTCCGGCAGGTCCAGGGATGTTACTTGCCACTCAGTCAGGAATGCTGATTCCTGTCGTTGCTCCGGCTGAGCTGGCTGTGAACACCCTCCTCCTCTACTCAGTGGCCGCAGGGCTGCCTGAAACAACTAATTTTCCTGAGTTTGGAGGAAGGGCATAGAACCAGGAAAGGAAAAAAGGCTTGGTGTTCACAGGAGATAATCCACTGGGCTCAAAACAAAAAGCCCTTTATTTTCCACCACCTCAGAGAAACAACATGAAGAACTACATTTGCACAATTGTAACAGGAAAGCACAGGCGTCTGCTGAGCACTTCTCAATAAAATTCAACTGGTCAAAGTTAGATGATGGAAGTGCCAAATTCAGCTCTTCGTTTTGCCCAAAGACACTCTCACTAAGACAGCTATTCCACTGCGAGAGTGCCCTGCATGTGCTCGCACTTGCACACTTATGGCTAATGGAATGATCTCCAGGTTAGAGCCGACACTGCTCCACTTGTTTGTGTTATTAAATGAAAACAGAAGGGAAAGAGTGACATCCACGCACATGGGCCAGAGAGAAGCAGAGCCAATCTCACAGCTCACTGAGACAGAAAAGGGGTAGTTTTGGCACTTGCCCCAGACTGCATGACCCTGCAGCCCTGGGTTTGGTTCATGCAAAGCAAACACGGCAGCGAGCTGCCAGAGAGCTCTATCACCTCCTAATGTGGTGCTGCTGAGTGTCCTAGCACTGCTGTATGTCTGTCATGGGCCGAAGAGGGATCAGGGGGCAACACAAAAGCAGTTCTTCTCAGGCTGTACCTAAGCTCCAGTTTCTGAAATGAAAACCTCAACAAGTACATTTCAGATCTTCATAAAAAGAGAACAGAGTTCCATTTTCTAATAGTTCTACAGATTAGAGATGATTTACAAGGATGGCCAATGGCTCTGTCACTATGATAGTGGCCATGGACATTTTGATTGTACAGATGTTCTTAGCCATAAGCCAAGTAAGTGACTAAATATGACTTACACTCATTCTGGTAGCAGTCTCTAAAGCCTTACTGGCATGATAGAGGCAGAAATTTTCACTGCTGCTACTGTTCATGATGTACAGAACACATACATGAAAAAGTAACATCTGTTCTCTGGGCCTTAAACTCAGAACCTGACAAGAACTCTTACCACCTGAAATACATAACCAAGTCTGCTTTTATTTCATAAAGTAACTGGAGGGCATGAGCAAGGCAGAATGCTCATCATTATGTGCTGCTCATGGCTGTACAGTATAACCACTATATTTGATGGCAGCATGAAAGTCTCAAGAGTCACATTTTTCTAATGCTGAGTGTGAACAATATTACTTCTAAATAATTATTTCTTCCCCTTTCTCTGAGGAGATCCTGCCAGCTTGGGAGTTTTTCTGGCTCCCCCTTCCTGACTGACATCTTTACACAATTTTAAACTAACAATACACACATCTGCCCCTGAGTCCACATTAACCACTGATGTCAGTCAGGATATCTGGCTTCTCCCCGTTTGCAACTGGCTCAAACAGGCATCTCCAGTGTGTCACTTCATACTACTTAACTTTGAAACCTGTTGCATGTAGTTGCTATAGTGACATTTGTATGATTTAAAATGCACTCTGAAAACTTCTAGATGGTTCTACAGGATTGGGAAGAAGGGTGGTATTGTGGTGAAGATACTGAATTAGGAGATAGTATGATCATTCACTGAATTCCAGCTTCTCCTATTAACATGACTTTCAGGCACGCTACATAACTGCTCTCTCTGCATTAGTTCATCTACTAAACAAAGATGATAGATGCTGGCCTTGAAGGAAGAAGTGGGAACACTTTGGCTTTTGGGAAACAGCTGGAAGCGATGCTTAAATGTTCGGCTATAAAAACATGTAGTAATGCATTAAATTCTTCAGTATAAATGAAAAGGTCAGTGTGTTGCTCACCTTCCAAAAAAGATGCATTTAGTAATGCAATGGGAACAATAACTGCATTCATTTTTCATGATTAAATTTCTAAAAGGAGAACCTCTGTTTCTTAGTATTTTCAGTTTGAATTGTGTAGATAACTGTCTCTCCAAAAATACTACATACCCATTTTGGGGAAATGGAAAAATTCAGGGTCAAGGAATAACATCTGTACTGCATAAATAGTAAGTAGCACTTGACACCACCTTATCCAAGTGTATGATCTCCTAAAAATCAAAACAAACCCCTCAGTCCTATAAGCTGTTCCATGTTATCATGGAAAGTATTAGCAAGATATTTGCAGCTATTTTTAAAATAGCAACAATTTAAATTCTTCAAAGCCACAACTTAAAGCTCACATTGTCAGAAAGGTGATCTTTCTGTTTTACAGATGTCCTACATAAATTTACACATACACAAATACCCCCATTATTTTTTCTCCAACGACGTTTTCTCCATTAAAAGAAGCCATTTGGAGAATGATATAAAAAGAGAAGGGACACATAAGGAAATAGTAAGAAAAAAGGAGAGTGCAGTTGACCTTTCAACTCATAAGACAAGTGTTTCTGATCCATTCTCCTCTGATTTCAGTTTCTCTAGTTTTAATGGCCATAAATATTTTTGTGAGTCTTCACAGTGTGTCATCACTGAATGATGTCTCACAAGAACTTGCATTAAGGGTACAGCCACAACTGTGGTACTTGAGAACTGGCCTCTCATGTTGCTCTTGTGTTATCACTAGTGGTGATTTTAAAGCAGATCCAATTCACATTTTAAGTTTTTTTTCTTCTGAATTGTACTTGAATATATTTTAGTAGTTATTCTTCTTATGAATTATCCCCTCTGTCCATATTCACCTGCAACTTTCACTTATGTTCTTCCTCCCTGTACACAGGAAGGTCTTGATAAATTCAGGTGAAAAAAATACAAGAAAAAAGCATGCCTGCCTTTAATTATCACTTTCCAATATTTGGCCTTTGTTTAAAAACACCCACAATTTTTATCCTTTATCACTTATTTCTCACTGTTCTTTAGGATTTCCCCAAGTATTGTCTCATCCTTTCCCCTTCCAGATGTGATGGTTTCTACTTCATCAGATTAAAAAGAAAGAAAGTAACTACTGTGAGAGTACTGTTTGGGATGTGAATTCAAAATGTAATAATGTTTTGGTTCATAGATGCAGCTGTAATAAATCATACCAAAACAAAGGCATCTAAGGAAACACCAGACTTTTATGGCACCTTCAGACAATGCAAGATGCAAAAAATAATTTATCTGAAGCCATCAAGGAAAAAGAGTAATGAATCCTCTAGATTTCATCCTATCCAAAGACTCAGTCAAGCCTAACTCAGTGGCTTCTGAATAGATACTGTGGTGAAGAAAATAGTAAGCTTTGTTACTTCTTTGGCTAAATTATAAGCAAATGTTTTTTCTCAATACAAAATAAAATATTAACCATAAAACCAAATTACTTCACCAAACCAGATCTGCACCAGACCCCAGATGAAAGACAACAGCAGGACCCAACACCTAACCACAATCTGGTAGTGGTTGTCCCTTTGAATTAAAGTGCATAGGAGCCCACTGCCCACGCTAAAGATGAAATCCAGCTTTCACCAAAGCACCTGGGATGACTTCCTTGATGGTTTCTAGACACTCAGTGGAAACAGAAATTACTTAGATTTGGATAATCTTCTTAGTACTGTGAGTGAATTTTTTTTGGATATTTGCTAACCAGTAGCAAATATG
Organism: Parus major; assembly: GCF_001522545.3. Classification (NCBI taxonomy): domain Eukaryota; kingdom Metazoa; phylum Chordata; class Aves; order Passeriformes; family Paridae; genus Parus; species Parus major. The sequence continues at coordinate 46,953,171 of NC_031771.1, forward strand.
AAAAATGCTGACATTGGGCCAGTGCCCAGAGATAACTTGCAATTTGCTCCCTGTGTGGCAGACAGAAGAGAACAGTTCCTCACCAGGCTACTGGGCACTGATTCAGCAGCAGATTCCTTTCCAACCTCCCCTGTAGTTTTAGCTTACATATAATTGTCTTTTCCACCACATAATTTGTAATTGCTAAAATGCTTTAATTCAAGTGATATTAAGATTTCTCCCTCAGGAATGAAAAGTCATGTTGGGGATGGGCTATCTGTCCTCTTCCCTTCTCTCTCCAACAGTGTCAGAGCATAAGAGGGTTACCATGTGCTGAGGCTCAATTGCACCTCAGCAAGAGGTATTTTTTCTGGGTATTCTTAAGTGTTAACTGTTCTACCCCCAAACCAAAATATTCTTAGTTTTCCTGGGAATTGCTTAACAATAAGAACTATCAGTTCAGGTTTGTCTCTCAGTAGGTGTAGGGTCCAGAACTTACCTACAGTCAATGGAGCTATATTGCCGTTCATATACAATGAGCAGCTGAGTGTAAAAGCTATTTATTTGAGAATTGCCCCTACTAAAATCACAGATCAAGTTGTTACTATAACCTTATGCATCTTAAGCATAGATAACCAAAAGAGGAAAGAATTACCATATTGTCCTGTTGTTTTCCAGAATAAAGCTGAAGAAATTTTAATGGCTGTAAGGTTGCCCTCATATCATAAGCCTCCCTGTTTGGGCGCTCTTGGACAAAACCCTGGTGGGAGAACTGAAGCAGCCAGCTGAGAACTACTGCAGCCCTTTGAAACTAATTAAGAAGTGCACTCAGCTGCCTGCCCAACCCTTGCTCTACATTGCTTCTCAGCACAAGCCTTCCATTTGATTCCAGGCTGCAGCACACTCCTTCCCTAGGTATTTCCAGTGTAATATAAAATTGAGAATACCACTGGAACCTAACAACATAATTATCTGCATGTGCAGTAATTTTGTATGGAGCATATAAATCTGCCTTTTTATTAAATTATCTGTGATTTTTATGTTGTTACGTTGTGCTGTTGCTGATATTCATTCTCAGCTGTCTTGAAAGCAGAAAACCTTATCAGCTATGTTCCCTTGCACACATTTTTAACTTGCTGTTTCTAATCTCTCTCCTTCCTACCCTCTTCTGCAGGCTTATTAACCCATTGAGTGTATGTTTGCCTGTGATGTGGACTCTTTTGCTTTTGTATTTTTGGCTAAGTCATTCAAGTCATAGCTGTGTCTTTCAAGTACAGTGAAAGCCACAAAATGGCAATAAACTATCTTTCAAACCAAAACTGAATCTGAAAAAGCTTTCCCCATGATTCAGTTGGCTTTCCATTCAGAAATTTACAGTTCCAGGTTTCACTACAAACAACATTCACTATAAACACATTTAGTTACTTTAAGACAATTCTGTTTTAACTCCTAAAACACACACTGGAAAACATTTGTGAAATATAACACACAATAGAGAGGCTTTTAAAATACAGCAGCAGGATTTGTCCTTATGGCTCTTTTGTGGTTTTGATAAAGCTGCATCGCTTCAAAGGGCTCAGGATACACTACTGTAAGTCACCGCTGCACATTTCACCCACATGTGCTGACTGCACTTCCGCTCCTCTGCCACAACAATGGAAGCCTGTGCGTGCTGAGTCAGCCATCCAAAAAAACATGGATCCACACAACCCAAATGCAGCCCCTCACCACAGGTTCTGTTAACCATCTTATCACCAAGAAGGGGAGATGGCTGCATCATTTCATGTAAGACTCATGGAGTTGGTAATATTTGGAAAAGTGTACATATTTTCAGGAATAAAGTCTAAAATATTAGTTGACATGCAGTACACTACTGAAATACATAAATAAATACATAACTAATCATAGGTCAGTTCTGGCATTTCCTCCTTTCTGGGTATTCTTAGTACCAATAGGGAACTCTGGCATTGCAGGAGAACCCTGCTCAAAGCTGTATGGATGGGCTAGACAGCTGACTTCTTCACTGAAGTGATCTGCTAAGTTCAGATAACACTGCGACTTGCAAGTCTGAGCTCATGTATTTGAATAATTTGCAAGTCTTAATTCACATATTTGAATTTGTTCACAGGTGTAAAGACTCAAATGGATAAGTGAACCTCAGAAGTCATCTAAGCAGGTCTTTTAGAATCATAGAATCAATTTAGGTTGGAAAAGACCTATAAGATTATCAAGTCCAACCACTAACCCAGTAGTGCCAAATTCACCACTAAAGCATGTCCTAAAGTGTCACATGCACACATTTTTTGAATGCTTCCAGGGATGGCGATTTTATCACTTCCCTGAGCAGCCTGTTCCAATGCCTGGGAACCCTATTACTGAGGAATTTTTTCCTAATATCCAATTTAAACCTTCCCTCGTGCAACTGAAGCTATTTCCTTTTATCATAGAACTTTTTACATGGGAAAAGTGGCCAACCCCCACCTCACAACAACCTTTCAGATCATTGCAAAGAGTGATCTGGGGTCTCCCCTGAGCCTTCTCCAGACAAAACAATCCCAGCTCCTTCAGCTGCTCTTCATAAGCCTTGTGCTCCAGACCTTTCACCAGCTCTGTTACCTTTCTCTGGCCCAGCCCCTCAATGTCTTTCCTGCTGTGAGGTGCCCAGAACTGGAGACAGGACTCAAGGTGTGGCCACACCAGTGCCGAGCCCTGCTCCTGCTGGCCACACTATTGCTTACACAGGCCAGGATGCCATTGACCTTCTTGGCCACCTGGGCACAGCTGGCTCATGTTCAGCCAGCTGTGGCCACATTCCAGCCACTCTGTCCCCAGTCCACAGCACTGCCTGGGGCTGTTGTGACTCAAGTGTAGGATCCAGCACTTCACCATGGTGAACCTCTTTCTTGCAACTGGCCTTGGCCTAATTATCCAGCCTGTCCAGATCCCTCTGCAGAGCCTTTGTGTCCTCCAGGAGATCAACATTCCCACTCAATTTGGTGTCACCTATGAATTTACTGAGGGTGCCCTTGATCTCCTTGTCCAGATCACAAATAAAGATATTAAACAGACATAGACATTTCATGACATTTCATCCACAGTATATTAAATTTTCAAGTGTCCCATTGCTTTCAATTATAATTTATGAGTAGAATGGCCAGTTTTAATCAACATTCCCAGCTTTTTCTCTTAGCATGCAAAAAGCTGTAACATACAGTCAAACAACAAGAAATTAATAAGAATCAAGTATTACTTTCTGTCATTGTAGATCCACAATGCCATTCCCATACAAGTACTTTGATTTTACTCACAACTCCAATTAAGACAAAAACCTGGAAGTCTAATTCAGCTGATGTTTCAAGCCAGCATCAAGACTTCCAGAGCTGGCTGACATGCCTGTGCAAACATGTGTACTTGAAGTCAGGTCGCTGAGGGTTATCCGGCTAAGGAAGATTTGTCATGTATCTACATTTTATATGGCTTGTTGGAAGTACATTGTCTCAACATGTGCAAAGGGGTTTATGCTGAGACCTTGACAGTTTCTGTTCTGTAACTTTAGCAAGAAACATAATCAGAAATCTGTGTTCTGTTTGCTTGAGGTTCCTGGGAACTTTTCTGACTCTTCCAAATCTAGCATGCATATGGGTAGTCTATTAAACACAAAATCTGAAAGAGAAGGAAAAAAAGGACAACTCCATTCTAAAGAAAAACTTGAAGCATGTCTTCTGCAGTACACAAACTCCCTGCAGAAAGCCCACTGAAAACCTCCTCCCAGTGAAGAGGAAGCCTGCATACAGGCAATGCATGCACTCTGAGATGCATTGAGATGCATCTGAGATGTAAAAGCTATTCATTTGAGAATTGCCCCCATTTAAATGACAGACCAAGTTGCTACTATGTCCTTATGTGTCTTAAAGATGTATCTGGAACAGTACACAGTTAATAAGATACATGTAAGGAATATCCAGAAGTCCTGCAAGTTTCTAGAAGATAAACTTTTGTCCATACACACATAGAAACTTACTATAGCAAGCTCCTAATATGACTGAGAGATAATGTTTTCACAGCTATCATATATTCTGCTGAGGGGAGTTGAAACCCCAGAACATTTGCTGACGTCATACGTGTTTTGTTTTGTGAAATTCAACACACAAGAATAAACTCCAGAAATAGCAGTATTTATGTTCGATGGACTTTGCATAGTGCTGCTTCTTGTTACATAGTAAAATACAAACTCATTCCAATATTTTTAAAGGCATTGAAAAAATTCTGAAAAAACACCCCAGTGGAAAACAAAAAACCCAAAAAACCCACTAGGAGAACCCAAACAGAACTTCAATAGGACAATTCTGGGGAAAAAAATGGAAATTACAGTACTGAAATTACAGTACTTTCTTACTGAAAACCCACCAGCATCTTTCAACCGATTTTAACCAGTTTTAGATTAAGCCTTCGGTATCCCCGCGGTAAGGTGAGCAATTCTCCCGCTGGTGGAAAACAGAAGAGGTGAAAACTATTACAGCAATCACAGTATCTTACATTTGCTCTAGACAGCCACTAAGTGGCACTTAAACACCTCATCTTAAACCCCGATGAATCTGAGAACTTGTGAAGGGACTGGGGAACAAAAGGAGCTCTGCACGCTGGGGAGTAATCTCTTTTAAGAACAATGACGTTCTTTTCCTGCAATTAGAAAAGCTTCCTAGCGGCCCGGCTAGGAATGCTGCTGTCAGGAATGCTGTTCGGAGCTCCACAGCAGCACAGATACTGCAGAGAGCTCAGCAGAAGCAACCACTTTCTGTCCTAAATCCCAGTCCTGATTCGGGAATCCGAGTACCTCGTTCCAGTGTGTCATTCCCCACTATTGTGTCGCTGTGAAAAAAGCACTTAAATCGGGAAAACTGAAGTGCCTCATTGCTGCTGGACAGCTGGTCCAACAAATGCAATCCTAACATGGATTGTTCCTGACGCAACTTCTAGAAATGCCTCTGAATTCAGCTTCAGTGGAGACCTCTGAAGGTATCAACACTCTTTGTACTTGATGCACATTAGAACATGGTTTTCATAGTCTGCAGAGAATTAAAAGCGATGAACGGGGCTTTGCTCTTTGTAAGACATTAGTAAATTATAGCTTCATAGACATCCAGCATACTTCTTTTTGAAATTTTAAATAAAGGAAGAAACCTAATTTTTTTAATAGTGGTGTTGAATCAACCACGTTAATCATCTTGAATATGTTCTTGTATTTGAGTTATAATTTTTCTTGTCTGGTTTTAAAAGTAGTTCTGTTTCATTAAAAATCTTTCTACATGAATTAATTACAGGTATTGGAAACCTTTTTTTCCTATGTGAGCAACATAACTGTCATTGAAAAAAAAATGTAATGATAAAACCAAGCAGAATATATTATATTAATTATATTGTATTATAGGTGCTAACCAAGCAAATATCTACAAGCATGTTTAAAGTCATTGCTGCAAGTGTGTGTGCTGTCTTCAAAGGAACTAGCCTGAAGTTAAAGTGCATACAGATTTTCAGCCTCAAAGACTCAGAAATAAGATTTATGTATAATTTGCTTCCTGACTCTCCAAAAGAACACCTCCATTTCACTTAGCCACAGGTTTAGATGCAAATACACCACCAGATATTCACTGCAAGGTGTAGTTTACAGTTTTGTGCTGAATGTGGCCTCCAAAAATCTCAAACAAGGAATTAAAAAATTTAGTTTTTATTCCCTCTTCCTGTGCAAGTTCTTTATATTCTAAGTAGAAGCACAGCATATAAAGCAACACAACAAGCCACATCATGATTATTAAAAACACAGTTTTGAAGCACATTCTGCCTGTGTGCAGCTAGTTTTGTGGGGTTCTTTTAAAGGCTGAAACAAGAATCTCACAAATGAGAAGTGTTCAATCAGTTATGCAGAAGGACCAAACTTAACCCAATGCAAGAAGAGTCATCATCATCAATGAAGCTGTTTTTATGGCTAGCAAGAGATCTCAATTACTGTCACTCTGGGAAAAGTGGGGGGAGGGTGGGAAAGAAAGGGGAAGTCCACATCAACCAGCAGTTTCATACAAAGGACAAACCAAGTATAAACTGGCATTATCCACTCAATCCTTGTATCAGATCCTCGATGATCAACCTTTAGGGCAAACACACATATCCATTTAAGCCTGTATTTGTCCAGTCACACAAATCATTCTTTAGGAAAATATTTCCCACAGCCCTTCCCATAACTTGACGTCCACAGAGAGGTAAAAAAAACAGAAGTACAGAACAACTGTGTCTACACCAGGCAAGGGAAAGCACTGATTTTACGACAATGATTTTCTACCATTATTCACTTTGACATATAACAGGATGGGAGATTGTGCTGCTAAAGTAAATACAGCGGTTATATATGCCTCCTCTGCTTTGGTTTTCTGCTCCACTACAGCCAAAGAGCCCCCATCTGATGACCTTGGGGGCACAGCATAAATATCAGCCCAGGAAAGGCAAAACTCTAAATGAAAAGCCAACTGCATGGAAACATAAGGAGCTATTTCAGGGAGGTGATTTACTCAGTACCATCATTTATGAATTGGCATCTTCATATTTTAACATGGATGGCTTGCATTTGTCTTTTAGGGCCATTTTTAAATCTGAAAAGAAGAAAATACAACTGCCTGAACATGAATGTCCATGTTTAAGTAGCTCCAAGTGAGCTTAACACCAAGCTTCCTAATGAAACTTGCAAAGCACTGAACATAGGAGGTTTTGGTTTTACTAGTTTTGAGGAAAGATAATTGATATCAACCAAATATGAGCCAGAACCACACTTGAGTCTGTCTGAAGAGACTGTACTAACCTATGTGACAGACATGGCCTCTGTTTATTCAAGCATTTGACAAAAATTATCACTTTTGCTAACTAAATCACACTGTCCTCAATATGCTGTTGTACTGTGTGCCACAAAAACAAACACTGTTTTAGGTAAGACTGATTTTTTTAAAATAAAAACTGTTACTTGTCAAAGCACTATTTCCCCCTTTCCAATATACACTTTCTGGCTTCAAATTGCATACTGCTATCATATCACTAAGTATCCACAAAATTAATTTAAGAACTTCACAACTATGCATACTTCATATTACTTAAGTGTTAAATACTTCCAAACTTCTAGTCTTAACTTCAGCAAGCCTCAGCAGTGGGTAACTCAGAAAATACACTGGAGTTCCTTCATCATTAAGTATTTATTTGTATATTAGTGTGCATGTAGTTTATATTCACTACTGCTACAAATCAAACAGTATTTTTTGAACTCTCAATTCTGAATACACAACTTATATTTCCACATTCCCATTGGTCACTCAGAACTTTTCCACGGCACAAGTCTTTCAGTTTGGTTTGGGTTTTTTTCATTTGCCCAGCACCATCTGCTTGATGCACCTTTGTTTGAAGCTGTTGCACTGAGGGGGCTGTGAGGCAATGAGGAGACTCATACACTTCGTTTGTGTCTTGCATCCAGTATCCTTGCAGAAATCAGACTTTACTACACCACAGTAAGGTGAGCTGCATAATTTTGTTACTACATATTTTATTATTGATACAATTTGTGAAGCTGAGGACTTTAATATGATTAGTGCTCAAGTAATATGTGGATAGATATATGTATCTAATATGTAGTCTCCCAGATGGAGACCACCCACTCCGTGATGTTTATGTCTTTTTAGAACAAGTCTACTTTGGACTCACTGGGAAGGGATGCAGTGATTTCTTCTCACACATTACTAGCAGGACAAATTTCAATGTTGGTGACACTTTCACCAAATATTCTGAGTTGGGAGGGACCCACAAGGATCACCAAGTCCAACTTCTCAGTAAACAGCCCATATAGGGATTGAATTCACAACCTTGGTGTTATGAGCGTTGTGTTCCAAACAAGGTGGCTCTGTGTACAGAGGCCAAGGAAGCTCACAAGTGTCCCTGTGCTCTCCATCCTCACAGTCCTACTTTTAAGATCTATGTCATCCTACAAAGAAAGAACTACAGGTTTCCGGCTCCACGGCCCAATCCCTTCAGAGTATTCCTGGTGTGGCACTCAATTTCCCCCACCTGCTTATGAAAGCACTAGGAAAAACTTGTCCCAAATTATTTTATGTTCACTTTAGTTTCCAAATTTATGTCAACTTAAAATTTGACAAAAAACAACTATGGTGATCTAGCAGGGCGTACTAAATCAGTTTTGGAGCAGAATGAGATTAGTTTCTTTTACCTTATCCTCTAAAGCAGCTCAACACAGGCCTGGACAAACATCATGCCAGTACAAGGGAAAACACCAAGGAAGTACATCAAGGGATGGATCAGAAGAGAAAAGAATAACAGAATTGCCTCTTTTGACAGAGGACAGCTATAAAATCTCCTCAGTGTACCATCATAGACTATACTTGAATTAAAATCCCACAGCAGTTTAAGACTGAATGAACTGGGGATCTGAGGCTGAGCCTTCTCTCTGCTCTAGGTGGCGATGCCCTGACTCTCACAAAGGTGCACATGAAACTGTTCTGTGATCGCGTTAGGATGCTGATTTCATTGAAACTTCATCACTTTTCCTTTGGAATATTCAAATTGCTCTGAAACACCTCACTGAGTATAGAGAAGAGGGAAAAAGGTAGGAATGTGCAAATCAGCAAACAAGGGAATACAAGGCCACAGAAAGCTGTCTTAAATTTGCTTAAGATGTTAAGAGTGAGCTGCTCTTCAGAGATAGGTAAGGAAGCTCTTCTCTGTGTGGACAGGAGCTTTTAAAGAAAACTTGACTATAGCTCTGAAGAATGCTTAGATATTCATGGTTCCAGTTACCTGTGCTGGACATCACTGGTCACAAATTAGACAAAAAGGATGGTTAGTAATCAGATGAGAAGCCATCACAAATTCATGAATTATGTTTTCGCCTCAGTTCCACTGTTTTATATTTCTGCTACAATCCCCAACAGGAAAAGTGAAAGAACAGTTAATAACCTTGGACAATAAACAGCTTTGGCATGAATGCTGACCCTAAAATAAAGTGTGTGTAACATTACAAGTAACACACAGCTACTTTCAGTACTATTTAAGTTGAAAAATATATGAACAATGTCATCTGATACAGTTTACTAAACAGTTAGCTATTACACTAAGATAAGAAATCACAAGAATATATAATTTTTATGATGCTGCTGCCATAAGACTAGGAATAGGCAACTCTTTTTATAAACCTTGTGATTAATTTAATTTTCCTTGATCAAACATTATCTCTGACTGTAAGTCAGACAGCAGCACTGGTATTACACAAATTACTTCCTCCATGTGGCAATCACACAGGGTTTAAGGAAATCCCACACTATTTTTATAAAATGAGTGAACACACAAGCACTTAGCTGATGCAGCATGTCACAAAGTCACTCTAAGATTTGACAAGAGCTCTATAAAGGCTTGGAATAATGCTGCTAGGGACAGGGTTACTGGTCACTAAGGTTCCCTAACAGATGAGCTCACATACATGAATTGTTTGAACAGATCCCAGGATAGAACTGGTGTCATCATACTCACGCTCAAGAACCCTGTAAAGCTTGATTAATTGTGAGAGCACTGAAAGCACAGCTGTCTGTGTGCAGTACAGAGGATATTCTGGTAGGATTTACACAGATAAACTTTGACCTACTTTATAAACTGGACTGTGTATGTGCACAGCACAAATATGTATTTGATTTTTCGTTTGTTCTGCTGCATTTTTTATGCTCCTTTCTGTATTTTACATTTTCTTCAGTTAGTATTTGGGAGACAGGAGAGATGTCCAAAATCAAAAAGCAGTGCTAGCAGTTCCAAATTACACAGATTCAATCCAAAACTCCAAAGGTGCATAAGGAGGCAGAAAACAGTCAAATTAAGCTCTCACTTGCAGTAACCTTAGTCCAGTTAATGGATTTTGTTTCGGTGTTTTATGTTTTTTGCAAAAGAAGAACCATGTTTTAATCCCCCTAGACTCATCAGACAGTAAAATACAGAAGAAAAAGATCACTCGTATCTTTAAAATTATCTTCTCTGAATTCTTTTAAGAAAGGGAAGTGGTGCTATTAAAAATGAGATACTTAGTGAGGCTATACCTTAGAGTCTAAGGTAAAAACAAGTTGTGCAAGAGCCGACAGTCATGAAGCCAAGTCTCACAACTGCTTAGGAGTTCACTGGGCCTCTGCCATTCCTTTTATAGATGAATAATGTGAAGTTCAGCTCTGTGCAGCCTCACAGAGAGCTAAGTGTTGATTATCTGAAACCAGTTTCTTCAGCACATAATCAGATCATAAACAACATATGTTTATGTGTGTTGAGTGCTGCATTCCAGGTAAGACAGCGTGATCTACTTAAGTGCATAAGCTATTTTAACTCATGAAAGTAGGTGAAGGTTGTTTAAAAGCATAGTAACTGTTAAAGCAATGGGTGAACAAAAAACCTGAAGATCTCTGACGACAGAAGAGGTCACACAACCGAAAAGCTCATCAACACGCCAGGTGCTACACTTCAAGTGCCTCAGTGTAAGGAGATGGTTCCTATCTGTGTCTGCCTTGGGGCAGATTTGGCACAGGTGAAGTCAGTGAGCAGGCTCAGGTTTCCAGCTGGTGTCCCGGTATGCTGCAACCACACAGACACTGCGACTCTCATGGTAACACTCCTGCAGCTGCCTGGGCCAAAAGCTGTCCCTGATAGACGATGCTACAAAGAGAAGATTCAGAAGCACCACATAGTCCTGTGCAGCTGTGATCCTGTTTAAATGTCAGGCAATATTTTTCTATTAAGCAGAAAAGTTCTACCCAGGGTTTTGCCATCATAGCATTAACTTCTCTGGTAAACACAAGCATATATTACAGGGTGTTATGACAACTTGGGTCCAGAGTCTTGGGGACTAAAAAAAACCTAACCCACACAAACGAAAACACCAGTACAAAATGTAACCCTTTAAAAATCTGACCTGAACTTTTTACTTTTCTTCATACTTCAGCTCTGCATTGGTAATGTTACAGAAATATTTTCCTTGCAAGACATCAGGCTCAAGTTTCTAGGCTTTCCCTCAAACTCTTTAAACCTACAGATTCATATCACAGAATAAAAAAGGGGAAACTTTCAAGCATTTTGAGCATCTGCTTCACTAAAAAAAAAAAATTAAAAAATTACAGTACTGTCTGCCAACCTCTACTCTGCATCCAGGAATTTCTTTTACCCTGTGATCAGAAAGAACAGGTGGATGATGCACTCTACAGACAGCACTGAGTAGCTTCATATTAGCATACTCTGGTCCTGATGAGAGACTTCAACCACTCAAGTATCTGCTGTAGGAAAAACACAGCAGGACATAGTTAATCCAGTCACTTTCCAGAAAGCCTCGTTAAGAACTTGCCAACCCAAGACAGAGACATGATTAGGAAAGCCGAAGTCCACCTGGAATTGAATCTAGCAAGGTTTGTCAAAGGCAACAAAAAAGTCTTTATAGCTATGTAGGTGACAGAAGACAGGCTTGGGAAAATGTGAGCCTGCTGCTGAATAGAGCACAGGACATGGAAAAATGCTGAGATACTGAATGTCCTCTTTGACTCAGACCCCTGTGAAACCATTAAATTTAGAACTGTAGGTCTTCATTTACAATAAATATAAAAATATAATAAAGGACAGCACAATCTTAACTTGCCTTAAATCTAAACTAGTTCAGGGCATGAGTCAGATAAACTTGTGACCTGTGTTCCATTTGCCAGCCCAAACATCCATCAAGTAAGATTAAACACATCTAAGTAAAACAAATCATTCAATATGCCAAAGAAGGATCAACATAATGACATCTGGAATTACTTTTCCAAGCTGAAAATAAGAACAGAAATTACTCATCCTCCATAATGTTTTGGCTACTTTGCATCTGCTGTAGGGGGATACCATGCTAGAGTATGCCATTAGCTTCACATTATTTCTCTCTTTCATTTCTTGGAGTGAATGATGTACTAAAGCAGGGCATCATGTAGAAGGAAAGCTGGGGAGAATGAGCTCAGGAAAACGACACACCTCACCTGCAGTTCCTAACAGTTTAGAACTAGCACATCTCAAATGTAGGACAAAAATGCCAATATTTTAAAAAGTATATAGTTTTCAACAACAACAGTGATATCAACAGCATCACACTTCTGTAGTACATAAGCAAATATCAGATCAGAGGCCACTGGGGAGATACAGAGCATGGAGCATGTATAGTTTCATTTCCATTGCACTCCTACAGTAGCCAAGCAAGCTGTCTCAACAAGGTGTTCAGCAAGGCTGTGTTCTTATGCTGAAGGGACTAATCTGCAAACAGACTTAGTGGAGATTGAATTTTTCCCCAGCTTCCCCCACCATTACTCACCTGACCTATAAGTAGCCATCATAAGCTCCCTGCAGGCAATATAATTGAATCCAGCTCCATTCCTGAGCACCTACAAAGAATATGCAATGCTTCAGCCCCATCCTCAGGCAGAAATTACTCAATCATGAGGCCACATCAGAACCCCTGCAGAATGAGGGTGTAAGGATAAGAAACTTCACTATCTGTAACTAGTGGAAACTTACCAAAGTTATATATGAAGAAAGGAACACTCCAGATACCATGTCTGACAAATCTACTTGGAAAGAAGACTCTAATCCTTAAGAGAAGCTCTGTCTAGGCAGGGTAAACCCATCTTTTAAGCACAAAGCAGAGTGGAATGATCTCCATATTCACATGCTTCTTTTCAAGTGTCATCTATCCTTCCCTACTCACTGCTATCCAGGAGTAGTATCACTAGGGAAAGTGAGCCACACACTGCCACGATGGTACAATGGAAACAATTATAGAAGATCCTACAGAGGGAAGACAAAGACCACAATGGGGCACTACCTTTTCTTTCACTGCTAAAGAGCAGCATAACAAAGAATTCCTTGCAAAGAATCCTGACATTATTTAATGTTAATTACCTGTCTACTGATTTCTTCTCTAAAGTGGATATGTTGGAAATGCAGCAACAACAAACCCAAGAGCCTTGTATTCACATGCAGGAAAAACATGCATTGCATGCACCTCCATCAGCTCTAGAGCTGAGATAAATATTACTCAGCAACAATAACAAAACTCTTATATTAAACAGTAAAATAACCCCTCACTAATCAGATGTATGTTCTTGCTCAATTTGTATTTATAAAGAAGTAAAACTACAGTTAATGGACTGCAGCCTGTCTTCAATGCTTATGCTAAAAGCCTGACCATGTCTGCATTTCTGTACTTTCTACCACCTCCATGGGTATGCCTCTGCATGACTTGCAGGTTTCTTGTCCTCCTTTTAAAGGCTTTAATTGTTTAGTCTTCTACTCAACTGCCTTTGTCTTAACATCCTAATCTTCCTACAGTACTTCTCCCACAGACATACTTCTGCCCCCTTTTATTCTACTTATCATAAGGTGAGGATATACACGGAACTTATTTGCAAAGGCACAAAGTACCTTCTACTTCAAATCCTCAGCCAGACCCGACTTAATCCAAGAACTCTTTGTCAAATATAACTCTACAACAGATTTATACATGCAGACACAAAGAATTGTGGCTCTTACAGTTTACAATATTATTGTAATTAGTAACTATCATAAAAGTCTGGATGTCCAAGATTGTTGGCTAAAGATTGCTATGAACATGTAAATTCTGTGACTAAACATATCTGGACTGCTGTAATTTTACAGACCTGAAGCAAATAGGAAAAAAAAAGAGTCATCACAAACAAGAGTGATAGCACAGGAGTCTGCTGAGTTGCACAGCTGCAAAAGTCCAGTTTCTAAAATTTATTTCTTCTGAAATTGAACATGAACTGCAGCAACAATTCTAAATTCTTCATCCCAACTCACTGGCTTCTAAGAAACAGCTCCTTCAGTTCGCAACAAAGGCATATGTGCACTCCCTATCCCTTCAATTTGGGCATCTGCAAAACAGGTAACATCAGTTCACTCCTTAGAAATATATAAACATCAACTAGCTAAAAGGCATTATATGACCATATTCAGGGCAAAGTAACAGCACCCTAAAAAGCACAAAGGACTTACTTAAAATGTGGAAATTGCACAAAATTTAAGTAAAAGAGACAGAGCTTCACTTTAGATGGCAACACCACCTTGCATTTCCATTACCCTTTGGTTAAAACATAGGTCCGCATATGCTGATTAGATGTCTACCTAGACTGCAAAGAAGAGAAACAACTCTTGCATGCAATGCAAGTTAAGAGACCAGGTGGAAGGTAGTTTTTGAAAGGATAGATACCTGTGTGAATCTAGAGCTAAGTAGTTAAAATAGGCACCCAAAAGGTTTGGGTGTTGCCTCCAAAAACATGTAGACACAGTTGCAAATTTAACTACAGACTTAATTTGTTCTTGACCATTTCAACACGTCCAGGAATTTGATCAAACAAGTAGAAAAAGTACTTGAATCTTTTGTTGCAAAAGAAAATGTAAGAAAATGTACTGGAGGTGATCAGTGCTGTGTTCTCACTATAATCCTGGAAAATCACAAGCACATGTAAATGCATAAGCAAACTGAAAAATGCATTCACCAGCCGCTATCCAATGCCAAGTTCTGAAGTATTTCATTATTTCTGCTTATTATATCTGCTATCCCTTATTTTTGCTCTTACATACATAAACTTAGTATTCTATATTTAAGTTGACAGGATTTCTCACTTGAATGCTTTATGATTTACAACGTATTTGCCTTTAAATTTACTGGAACTGCCATTTTATCTGGGGGGATTTAACTAAAGCTGTTTCCATATGTTTTGAGCTGTAAGCTTGAGACCACGGATTTGGAACTGTACAATGTTTGCTATTGGGCAAGTTGGCATAAATCCCACGTGTGGTGTATATTCACATAATACCTCCAGGATTCTTCAGCAGGACACCTCCAATGAGTCAAGTGAGCACACTGTTTTCCAACATTACAGAGACTAGAGTCAACATCGAAGAGGTGAAGGATACATCACCATTTTTCCCCCCCATAAACAATAATTTTGTGTGAAATCCTACTCACTTTACTCATTCATGAGAGTCAGGGTTTCCCATTACTCTCAAAAGGAAGAGATTGACAATTTTAATGTTTCCACTTTTTCAGCAATGACAGAATTGGCTAGGAACTAATTAGGAAATGCAAACTAAGCCAAAACTCATCCCCTGTCAGACATGCCTACCCAATTCCCTTCTAACACCATGCAATAACAAGCCTGCATGTCACGGAGGTACAGACACTGTCCTTCTCCCACTCTCTACACCTGCCTGCCAGGCTTTGTGAATTATAGAGCTAGGAAAAGGTTTCCACAGGGTCCTGTTGTTAGAGATATGATACATATGGAGGTTCCACACTACCCTCTCTTTCTGAGAAAGGAGGTATCTCTGTTTCCCAGTCACACAGCTCTCAACTCAGGAAAACAGAAATTTGAGAGGTCTGAGTGCAGGATTAGATAAAGTTCACAAGTGACTCGAGAGTGAAATACTAGCCCTAGTGACATCAACAGAAAAGCTCTCACTGACTTAAGGGCCAAGATGTCAGCCCATATCTCAAACTAAAGTGTTTTTTAAGCTGATGAAATTCAGGCCCTGATCCTGTAGGAGATGTACACACCTTTCATTTCACATACTGAGCAGTTCAAATTCCACCGAGCAATTAACATCAAATATATGTCAGTAAGTTTTAATGAGATCTAGTCTCTAATTATAAGTACAACCTTAAGGTCTTACAGTGTACTGAAACGATTCAAATAGCACAAGAGCAACTCCATGGATGCTTGCTTTGGTTCTTTTCTTTTTACTTACTTTTGTCTGATCATCAGCTTTAAATACATAGCAGATACTTTGCTGATTTGCTGCTTCATCCTTTATCAGACAAGCAAAGTAGCTTGGATCATGGCTATTGTGAATCAGTTTGTGGACCTGCTGTGGCTTGTATTCAAACAAACTGGAGCAAATTAAAGGATCCCACTGCTGGGTTTTCCCTGTGTCCGGCTCACATCGCAAACTGGCTGGTGAAACACACAGTCGGATTTGGCTGACGCTGGGTTCTTCTTTGGAAGACTTTGCACTGAGCAACCGGATCTCGGCCACAATCCAAGGCAGCATAGACATAGTGGTTAGGGAATGCACTGGGAGAGAACCCACGAGCTGGAGACTGAAACTTGCTGAGAAATCACTAGGTGTTTGACACTTTTTAACTTTGAAAGTTATTGGCTCCATTTTACAATCCTTTAGGGAACCTGGACTAATTCACCAATATTTCAGTTCCGTGGAATGACATTATCTGGATGCTGGATGGCTCGTTTGATTAAGAGACAGAAGAATTCTGAAAGGAAAAGAAACAGTTATGTAGGTGCTGGAACTCTACGAAAAACCAACTCTCACCAACACAAATCATTAAAGCTTAACATCAGAAGAAAACTACCATGGCCCACCTGCCAAGTTCTCCCTCTTTACTTTGGACCTTACTATTTCAAGTCCAACAAATATAATTGTAATAAATACATTGCAAAGAAAAGAGTCAGTCCTGATTTAAAATTTGCTTTATGACCTTAGCTCAACTATCTAATGAATAACTAAATTACAATGAACATTCTTTCTAGCCTGGGTATGTTTCATGGGCAGGCACACGTAGATCACACTGGCCTATTTCAATCCTGTTATCACAGGAAGAACTCAGCTGAGCTATTCTGACCTTCATGAGAGAATGACAGTTGAAGTCACTGCCTGCTAAGACACCTTTACATTTTGGGGGGAAAAAAAAAAAAATCAGCTTGACAACCTACTTGTCCATAGGTGAATGACTTTGAATTTGGCTATTAACATGGGGTTGTTCCCTTACGTATAGTTTGCCCAGTGATTATTGGCTGTAACTAAACAGATTTTTTTCAATAAATAATACCCTAGAAATCACTGTCATCTAAAAATGCCGGCAGCAGTCAACTGAGTGATTGCTGAAAAACCTGTCAGACAGCAGTCACAAACAACAATCCTTACAGCATTCTGGGAAGAACCAGATGACGATCACAACTCATGGTTGAATCTTAATGCTGGTCAGCCAGACAGGAATACTTAAATATTAACCAGACTGACACTATCATTTTCATTTCTTAAAATATCAAATGGAATATACCAAGTTACACACAACCCTGTTGTAACCCTGTTATACCCAGCATCTACTACCACTAGTGTTATTATGTATTAGTACTTTTAGTAATGAAATCCAATAATTGCAGTTATTTATGCATTCCATTTCATAAAATGTAGTCCATGAAAACAGATAGATTGGCATTTGTTATACTACCCTGCTTTAACTCCTCTTCAATTGACCCTAGTTTCAGCTGTTACATTATATTGTGTGAGACTGACACGAGGCTGACAGGCCTGTAATTGCCTGCGGTTAAATACCAGGACACTAGTTTACCATCAGTCTTAAGAGAGTTTCTCATGATAAGACCCATTAAAAACAACATAAATAGTACCAAGATATCCTTAAAAAACATTTTAATTACATTTGAACAAGTTGGATAACATTGGATAAATGGCATCCCTATACTGTGGCAACAGTATTTCTTGTCTTTGTTCGTCTACAAATATGATGGAAACCAGCACTATTTTTCTCATGAGTTTCTATTAAACTTTGTCTTTCATTTGCTCATGTAATATTATTTTCAGACTGAGTTTTTAACAGTCTTTCACCTTGTTGAAAATGAAAGGAAATTTCATGATTAAAAAAGCCCCAACATTTTTCTAAAAATTTCAAGATGGAAATTAATTTTGAGTTGTTTAAAATGCAACCAATCTGTAAATGTCCCAGTGGGGAAAAATGTTTCTGCAGTAACTGGCAAACTGTATAAACAAGAGAACTGCAGGAATCATCTTTGGGTACATTTACCTTTTATACTTTTTCATCTTTTGACAAAGGAACACTATGGCAACATTACTGGTTCCAAGAATAGCAAATTTAGCAAGTGCAAGTTTTCAAGATACTATTCAATGAATTCATAATAAATAGCAGTCTAGATGTGTGGATCAATTTTTTAGAAGTCTTTTCTTAAACCTCTGTATGTCCATCTGCACATGGGAGGTGTGAGAAAAAGGGCCATGAAAATCCAGAATTTGTACACCTCATTTTAAGTATACTACAACTGGGAGATTTTTTTTTTTTGTTTATTTCACAAATGAGCAAGAAAATAAGCATCTTTAAATTAACATAAATTCATTACATCCTAAATGAAATTGCATAAAGCTGTGGCAGAGGTGTTTCAGGTTGGACATCAGGAAGAATTTCTTCACTGAAAGGGTGGTAAGGATTGGAAGAAGCTGCCCAGGATGTGGTGGAGTCACTGTCCCTGGAAATGTTCAAGAAACAACTGGACATGGTACTTGGTGCTATAATCTAATTCACATGGCAGTATTGAGTCAAATGCTGGACATGATGATCTTGGAGACTTTTGCCAACATCAATGATCCTGTGATTCTAAATGGCATAGCAACTTCAGGCAGCATTTTTACACCTTATCAACACAGACTGCTAAACACAGTTATGATGACAGTTTTCCATCAGCCAAGAATCAAAATGGTATATTCTTTGACAAACTATTACAGATTTTTTCTCCTTAACTGCAACAATGAAAAATAGTTCAGCAACTGCAGGGAAGATTGAATTAATTTGTAACTACCATGGTGTGTAGTCCAAAGTACATAAAAATCAAGGTTTTAGCTTTTAGTGCTCTTGTCACTCAGTGTCACAGACAATAATCTCAGGATAAGAAAGCCTAAGAAAACTTCATTCTTAGTTGAGAACAGGAGAACTGAGCTACCACACAGAAAATTATGTATTAGCCACACACTTTTTATGGCAAATTTCTTATTTGTGTTTTCTGAGAATCCATCTTAAAAAAATTACAGGCATGCAAAAATACAACAAAGTCATCCTTGTTTCAATCAACTTTTCAAGTTTCTTTTTAATTACTGCCATCTACCATGCTCTTTTACCCCAGATCTACAAGGCAATACAGCCTCAAAGAGAAGTGAATATCACAATATTTTGCACATGCAATATCACATTAGCATGCTAAGAACTCAACAGTATATAAAAAACCCAAGGTTGATACTCTGTCATATTTAAATAAACACTGTACTGATGAAATGCATTTAATATAAATGTGAAGCTTCTTGACATTCATCTCTTTTTAATAAAATAAACACTTGGAAAGTCAACAGCATAAATACTCCAATGTCTGCATTTGTTATTTCCAAAGAAAAATACTTACTACTAAATTAAACTACTTTAATTACTTGCTACTAAATCAAACCAGTTAAGTAGAAGTCAAAATAGATGATCTTTTTCCCTAATGTTAGAAGAGGCTGAAAGTGCAGTTTCTCAGAGCACAAATTTAGCAGCATCAGAAAGTCTCCTTATCTAACCCGAATTGTTCTCTATGTTACTGTTCTTCATGTTCCATTTCCCTTTCCCAGCCATTCTTTCTTTGTTCTCCCCTCCTGTCACTTACTGTAAACAAATGCTGCCAGAATTCATGCCAATTTCATGCTGTTGGTGTTAATGTCCTTCAAGTTTACATCAAGGACTAGGTTTTACTTCAAGACCAAGAAGTATTTATGTACATGCTTAATTTAGACCTAAAAATAGTTTTGTTCTTCTAAACAGGCCTTTTCCCAGCCATAAAACTAAGCACACATAGTGGCCAAAGAGTAGCCATGTTCTCAGCCCATCCATGTCTGCCCTGACTCCACTGCTTAGAATTTTAGCACTTTTACTCATCTTTGGTTGCAACCTTTCAGTTCATGCCCTCTGAAATTTGGCTCTGCTGTTGCCATAGGAGTTTACCATACATATTAGTACAGTAGGCTCAAAGAAATTTCCACTTCCTCCAAGTGTCTGATTAACTCATGCTTATTAAATGTTTATTCCACCTCTAATCCAAGAGGGAACAGAAAAGATACAAAAATAAATCTGTACTAGTTTCCTTCTACCTCAACTCTGATGTTCCTTTGGCAGTTCTAAGAGCCAATCAGCTTCATTACTCTGGGCTTTGCTTAGCACACTGGATGTGTTCTCCCAGTGCTCACAGACACAGCTGGGACAGCTCCTCTTTCTCCCCTCCACCAGCATCTTTTGAAGGATCTTGGTTGCCTTTGTTCTCAAAACTGAGAGCAGCTTGAGTGGCACTCCTCAGCTGACAGCTTTGCTGCTGAGAAAGATATAGTTTATAGAGATATAGAGAATATGAACCTTTTTGTTCCTACTGTTTAGTCTGCTTTGATTTAGGTGTATTTGCGCCATAAGCATAAAAACAGCCGAACTGTAGCGCATAAGACACACAAATCACATTAATATATCTATCCCTGCCTTCTATATTAGGAGACACCAGGCTGACTCATTAATGGGGAAGATACACATGGGAACACATGTGTGCCCTTTGTCCTCAACTTCTCTTTTGCTCTGATCAACCCAGCCACTTCTCACAAGCAGGGAGCAGACTTAGAAATCATGCAATACTACACTGATGGTCCTGTTCTAGCAAAATGTGATACTGTGTTTTTTAAAGCCCTAAACTAATGAAAAAAAATTATATATTAGACTCTTGCTCTCCAAAATCAAGTTACATTCTCACTGTGTTATGTCACCAAGTTAAAAGGGACGCCTTCAGAGAGAAGTCAGGGTGATGGCAAGACTGCATGAAAGGAGAGCTACACAAATTATTATTTCTGCCATTCTGTGAAGGTACATGTCTAAGCAGCACCATGCAGGACAGCATTCCTCAAAACTCACCTTCTCTCAAGAGAGCAAAGAGGGCAAGGCTCCAGGTGCCAGCTGGTTAGATGGGGCCAGGTAGACTTTGAGATTAGGAAGAAGAATCTTGTGGGGTTATTGTGTTAGTAACCTGGGAAAGTGAGGCACTGAAAATCAGGTTTGTGCACCTGGGGGAACAACAGGCAGATTTGGGATAGATTCAAACTAATACAGAAAAAAAGACACAGAGAGGACCAAAAAAACATCCCCTCCCCACCCCCCAAAAAAATTAAAAAAAAAAAAAAAAAAAAAAAAAAGTCTAAA
>NC_031771.1:46974344-47007854 GCF_001522545.3 Parus major
AAATTTTGACAGTGGCAAAGCATTGTCCTCCTTTTGTCCTTTCTTCTCAACAGGACTAAATTCAACATGGACATGAAGCCAGAAGTTTTCAATTATTGTTCAGAACATTGGTAATTGCAGACTTAAGCAACCCTTTACTCTCCTCCAGCTCTTTCCCTACTTAGGTAGTTATTGGAGTGCTGGGACTCACAGCAGACCTGACAAGCTTAGGAGATGTGTCAAGCAGGGACAGTGAGAGCTTCACACAGAAATGAATAAATGAGGGGTTTGAGCTGGGAGTTGAACAGAAAGATGCCATCTTCCTCGACCTTTGCAGTTCTTCTGAGAGACAACTGTGCAGTTCCTCCACATCAGGCTTGGGACATGACACCAGCTTTAGTTTATATAAGCCTCTCTAAGTCAGTTTTCTCCCTTTCAAGAAGCTAAGCAAAAAATGCAACCATACAGCAAGGTGTTATGATAAACGGCTGGTGCTAAACAGCACAAATTTGTTCAGCTCCTCTCTGCAAGGCATTAACACTGAACCCTGTTGACAAATGGAACCAGAGGAACTGGTACTGACTGCACTTCACCACTGATTATTTTAGCAGAAATATCATACTACTTAAGGATTATGAGGAGCCCTGGCATGCAGCCAGAACTCTGGAACACTAGCCAGAACTAAATACCACTTGTCTCCCTCTCTTTCTGATCCCTAACTGAAATTTACATTGTCTTTCCTCAAGATGACAGATTTCTCTATCCACCTGGCAGAATATATAGAAAAACACAAATGAGAATATATATATTAAGTTTTTCAGGACACTGCTAAGTACAGTGTTCAAAAAGGTTTTTATTTAATTCAAATAGGTACTTGGAAGCATGACACATCCCTATTGTTGCAAGGATATTCTTTTTATTTCATAGTTACTTATTATATGCTGTTTCCTTCTGAAGCTATGGTTTGCTCTGGGCAACAGCATTTGCAAGTCCAGCAACCAATCTGCCTCAGAAAGTAGCTTTAATTTCCATTATTTTTTCATTAAATGCTGACTTTTCAAAGATGTAATGCTTAAATGCAACTCAGCAACTCCAGATTGCAATCCAGATTTGACCATTTACTCTGGTACTGGTTCCAGTAATAAACACATCTAAAATATTTACCAGTACAGCCAGCGTTTATATCACTCCTCAAGTAAGTTTTAAAAATAGGCTATTAATAAAAAAAAAATGCAACAGAATGGTAGTATGTTCTTGATTACAAACACACACATTTATAATCAACTATCAAATGAAGAAAATAGCTATTCCTGCCCATAACGCCTGTTGCTATTTCCTTACTCAGGTCCATGGAAATTAATATGCTGATGATTGAAGTGCTCTGACTCAGAAGACAGCTGAATAAAATATTGAGCTGTTCTGTGCTCTAAATGCACTAATGCACTAAAAAAAACCAAATCAACACAACTTTGTAAAAGAAAACTTGCTAGGTGAATTACATTATGAACAGCATTCTTTTCTGTTCAATCGCATATCCACAGCCAAAATGCATTCAACTTTGCAATTAACCAAATTAAAGTGAAAAAAGTGTCAAGTCATCCACATACCACTGAATGTGTTTCACTTTCCTTCCATCCTGACGTTCTCACCTGCAAACATTTCTACTTTTGTGTATTACCTGTGATTTTCGGCATTCCTATATAAGAACCCGTGAGAAATTTCTATTTCAGCACATACAAGTGCTAAAAGTATAGTCATATGCATCAGCTCAGATGAGCTCCAAAATTCGCTATTCAGAAAATGTGTAATTTATTAATTTTGACCCACGATGTTCCATTCAATCTCTGGGCTTAACGCAGACACAAATCCCACCATCTGCACTACTGAAGGTTCCTACAGCAGATCTGCCGTGTTAGCCTCTCTCCCAAATAAAACACAGCACACAAAGGCCCCAATCTTTTCAAACTGTGCTATAAATAACCACATTCGTTCCATACCTCTCGTGAACGCAGTTTCAAGAGATCATTGCCTTGCTGGCTTAGTTCGCGAATTTAAAGGGCCCTAAGAGCACTGTGCCGCTGCGGGCGGATTGGAAGTTACTTCTGGTGGTGCCAGGGAAGGAAAGGTCCGCTTTTGCCCAGGCAAGAGCCGCTTTGCTGCTCCGAGACGGAGCGGGCTCTGGGAGGAGTTATACTCACCGATTTTGCGTAGGTGGGCGAGGAAACGGCAGACAAAAGAGAAGAAGAACTAAAGGCACCTGAGGTCACTGACAGATTAAATTCAAGCGGGTCTTTCGGTTATTCTGAGGAGCCAGCTCTCCCAGAACACCGCCAACCGAGAACAGCGGCACCGGCGCCCCCGTCCCCGCTGCCCGGCCGCCCCGTCCGGCAGCAACGCTGTTCCCTCAGGCAGAGCAGCGGTTCCGCCGGGAGCCAGGGCGCGACCCCGCCGCGGCGGCCGGGAGCGCGCAGCCCGCCCTTCCCGCCGCGGCCAGGAGCGGGGCCCCGGCCGGAGCCGCCCGGCGCCGGGCACTGCTCCCCCTCGCAGCGCGGATGCCGTGCTCCTCGCCACAACTCTTCACTTCCTCTGCGCCAAAAGCTGCTCTTCCTCCTTCCCCCCACTCTCCCAAAACGCTGCTCGGCCCCGCCGGCGCAGCTCCCCCGGGCCGGCCCGCAGCGGACGCACGGCGGCCCCACCGCTGCCCCCGACAGGCCCGGGCGCCGCTTACCGCCGCAGGATGTGCTCGCCGCAGGGAAGTGCCGTCGGCGGGCTGCGGCCGCGGGCTGACAGGCGCGGCCGGGCACCCCCCGCGCCGGGAGGCGGGCGGGGCCGGTAACGGGCTCCGGGACGGGCCAGGGGCTGCCCTCCGCCTCCTGCCCCTCTCCGCCGCCCGCCCCTCTCCGCTGCCTGCCCGCCGCCTCCTGCTCTGCCCTCCGCCTCCTGCTCTGCCCTCCGCCTCCTGCCCCTCTCCGCCGCCCGCCCCACCCCTACCTGCCGGCGGGCCGGGACGACAGGGACCCTCGCCGCACACCCGGCCAGGCCGCTCGCCAGCGCGGGCGAAAATAGCAACAGGCGGCTGGTCCCGGCACGGGGGGCCGGACAGCACGGGCGCCCGGCAGAGACGGCCGGCAGCCGGCGACAGGGGGACGCCCATGTCGCGACAGCGGGCGGCTGAAACTTCCTCCCCTCGCCCGTTAAGTTCCTCTTGAAGAGCGTTTTGGCGACACTGCCCCGTGTGTCTGGCACAGGTTGTTTTCTCTCGCGGAAAACGTGTTGTCGCTTTGCGGTAGTGAGCCTGGGCGATGGCGGGGTCAGCTGAAGTGGCGAGCGAAGGCTGCTCACAAAACTGGAACTAGCCCGGCTCGGGAGCTCTGAAGCGGTCAAGTCCCCACTCGGCTGTGGGCCCAGCCCTGGCCGCAGGGCAGCCTTTTGAGAGCTCACCTGAGTCACCTCGACGGCTTCCTCAAAGAAACCACACTTGCGTATGCATAAAATCATTGTAAGAATAGGTATTAGTTGGTCTTTCAGCTGCCAGAAAGGATAAGGCATGAATGGATCTGGAGACTTAATTATACTTCTCTGCGAGTGGAGATAATTAAGGCACCCTACATCCCCATTGTGCAAACCACTTTTGCACTCAATTAATTTCAAGTCTTCTTGGCAGTAAGACCAGTGATTTATTTACTTTTAAGCCTGTGTGCTTTTCTAGAATCAGAGCTTCCTAAAGGAAATCTGCTCTGCTGCTGTGAGGGAAACAATCAAGCTGTTAAATGCAAGCACAATGTTGCCACAGATTATGAGAAACAAGCAGATTCTGGTATCCAAGGACATCCTCTGCTTATAAAGTGTAGATACACATGTAGGTACAAAGTGCGTTGTGTCTCCATGACCTTTGGCATCTAGGTGTACTTCCATAGGATCGCTGCTAAGTGACTTGAGGTATGTAAGTAGCAGTTCACCCAGAGTGCTTGCTCCCAGTCTGTGCTCAGGTCATGGTTTGCTGCTTTCACTTCAGATACGGGAATAGGTACAAGTGCCTCTTGCTTTTCAGTGACATCTTTACAATCCTTGGAAAGAGGAATGCCATCTCCTTGTAACCAGTGCCTGTCTTTAGATTTTAAGCCATCGCAACTAAGGACAATGCTCTTACTCCAGTTATCACCCAATACCAGTACCTAAGTCAAGTATGCCCTTTTGCTCATTTTAAATTTGACTGAGCATTATATGCCTCTGGTAACCATGCTGTGGCAGAAGGTGAACCACAATTTCCACCCAGACAGCTCTGGTACTTCAGCTAAGGCTCATACTTTCAGAAATTACCAACCAACAATCTTAGGAAGACTCTTTTAGCTGCTTCACTGTTGCCTTTCAAAAAACATAATGAAACAGATAAGGATCCTATGAGACTATTTCTTGCTTCTTGGAAAATCCTTGAACAAAAACCGAAGTCAATACTAGAGCATCACAATTACAAATCACAAATACTTTCTTCTTTCTCCTCTTTGATATCGGTAAAGAAATCAGCCTCAGAGTGTTCAGCCTGCCTGCAATGAAAATTGCCTAATCATTACCTTTCAAGGCTACATTCAACAGCATTCCTTCTCTGCATCCTGATGCAGTGATGTTGGCTTCTACTTCCTGAAGCTGATCAGGAATACTAACCTTGATGAATGTGTATCTTATATAGTGCAAAAATGTACTGGGAAAGAAAGCAATTCAGCTTAACTACCTTTGATTAGTTTTGTACTTAGAGACAGAAAGCTTTTACTGGTGGTTATTTTTATTTACAATTAATTATATATATGTATGGCATCCAGCTGCCTTCAGCGTCAGAATCCTAAAAATCCCCAAACTTGTTAATACTTATAGTGGTGTTTAGCAACTGTTAATTTAATACCATATTAATATTACTATTTCCAGTGATTGTTAATCAAGGATATAAGAGTTGCTTGTTGGTGGTACGTGAAAATAAAAGCCATGACCACTGGAACTTTTAAAAGAATGGGCAAGAAGAAAAACTTTATTTACAGAAACTTTGTAGGTAAATCAGTTACATATTCAAGCACACATTTGTACAACATGAAAATTGCTTATATAATAAATCTTCCCTTGGAATGAATTCCAGTTATCGTTGTATTTGTTGTATATAGCAAATTTTATTTGTTGTATATAGCAAAATTATCAAATAAATCCTTTTGCAATTCAAGTACAGTACTTGAGTATCATAACAGTATTTTTACATAATATGCCATGGACTAAGTTCATAGCCTGTAAGGAAGATGGAATGTATTTACTTCCTTCCACCCAAACTGTTTCAATCCATCCCTGAATTTTAAATTATTCAGTAAATTTTATGAAACTGGGTTTGTAAAAAAACTAATAACCTTTAAGTGAAGTCCATTGGTCTCCTCCTAAAGCATTACTGTTTGGGGTTTTATTTTGGCAGAGTTTGGAGTACTATGCTACTCTTTCTGAGCCCTTCCCTCTAGTCCCATAGGCCTAATCCCCTATAGGATCAATGTTTACAACTGTCACTGGAATTGTGTTTTCATCTGTTATATAAAACAGGCTCATTTTACATGTTTTTGGTAATGTAGGGATGTGTCTTTCTCTAGAAACAGCCAAGAATTCCCTTATGCCTGAGTTCAGTCTGGGCTGCAAGCACTCTTCATTCCAGTCATGGCAATTCCCATTTCTGGATAAAACACTAGTACACCTGCTCCCAGTTCAAGGCTGCTCTTTTATAAATTACATTTGCCTGTGTTTTAATAGCTATCTTGAGAGTAATACTGTCTAAGTAGGCTTCATTATCTTACACAACACTTTAGTGTAAGAATTAGACTTAGAAACTGCAGCTTAACACCCGTTCTGACTTGCAATACTAACTTCTCTCTTCGCTATACTCTTGCTGCCTTTGTTTTGATTCTTTACTTCAGTACTAGATCCTCTTTTCTCTGATGCAACAGAAAGTTGGTAAAGACTTTAGCAATAACAAGTTTTCTCTTGTAATTTTGCAGTTTGTTGTAATTGCTCAAGCAGCTGCTTTTTTTGGTCACACACCCCCCACCCCCAAGTTGTGAACTTCTCTCTGGAATAGAGAAAGGAATGGAGCAAATAAATTCCTTTACCTTAGGAAGACAATGATAAAGATTAGGTCATCATCCAATGTCTGTACTGTTTCTGAAGATGCTCTAAAGCCATACTAAGGATGTTTCAGTACACGAGTGCATTGCAGGTCTCACTTCCAGACTTCTAACACTAGCAAAATCCTAATCCAGCTTTGGCAGATGTAAAATATGCCTCTCTAGCCTGTGATTTTAAGACAAACACATAAAAAAAATCAGAACCTCTAATCCTCTGTCTTCAGTTCTTCCCCATTAATTCAGTAAAGCATCCTTTAACATATTCTGTACCAAAATAAATGTGAGTCCTCCCAATACAAATGAAAGTAAAAGGAATGATGGAATGGTTTCAGTCTGAAGGCCCCTTTTAAAAATCACCTAGTTCAACCACCCTACATGATGCAGGGACACCTTTCACCAGATCAGACTGCTCAAAACTGCATCCAGCTTAGCCTTGAACACTTTCAGGCATCCAACAGCTTTGCTGGGCAACTTGTTCCCATTTCTCATGCCCCTCAGTATAAAAAAAAATAAAAATCTTTCTTTGTATCCAATTAAATCTATCCTCTTTCACTTTAAAACTGTTTCCCTTTGTCCTGTCTCTACAGTCCCTGGTAAAAAGTATGTTTCTTATAAGCTCTCTTCATATATTGAAAGATCTCATAGCCTCTTCTACAGGCTGAGCAGCCTCAGCACTCTCAGTCTTTTTTTCCCAGTACAGGTATTCTAACCCTCTGGCTGTTTTCATGACTTTCCTCTGGACCTACTCTAACAGGTTCATGTCATTCTTGTGCTGAGATGCAGTACTCCAGGTGGGGTGTCACAAGAGCAGAGTGGAGGGAAAGAATCACCTCCCCTGTTGAAACCCATGGCTGCAGGCTTGTACAGACCCACAAAACTTCTTCCAGCCCTGGGTGTAGCTCATCAAGGCCCAAATAGAAGGCACTGCCCCAGCCTGGTTCCTGAAGAACCATTCCTCTGTCTGCCTTCAAGCAAGGAGGAAGCCAGTAAGCAGATCCTGCATGATGGGATAGTGCTTTTTATCATGCCAGTGTCCCCCCCTTACACAACTAGCTCAGGCATGAAAACTCCCCTCTGGAAAAGTACAGGGACATTCACATGGAGGCCTGAAGGTATTCATTCTGATGGGTCATAATTCACTCAACTAGGCTGACTTGAGAGGCAGCTGTCATATCTTAGAAGGTGTCATAAACCATCAAAGATCCCTGAAGCATCCCCAGACTAATTTTTGAGGCCTCTCACCACAAGACTGCACATGATCTGCAGTGGTACATCAGACTGTAAAACTTCTTCTTCCAGTCCCCCCAGGGCTGCGCCTCTGTACCAAGCTGCACAACTGCTGCAATCTTCAAATTGCACTGAAAATAACAAGCACAGAAGACTTGAATTCTGGGAGGATAATCAAGTTTAGAAATTTTGCATTTCTAAGTATGTACCTATGGTTCTGACTATTAATGCTACACTGATATCCAAAGCAAGTACTGAAAATGCAGAAAAGCCCCATATTAAAGTCAACTGGCAAACTCCAAAAAACCCTCTCAGGCTTTGCAAGCACAGACAAGAGCATGCAATGAAATGGAAACTTCTGCTCTAAGTTAAACACAGAGTTATGCACCAAGTCATGGCAGCAAACAGTGTGAGAGGCTCCAAAATTGGGCTATGCTTTGAACTAATTAAGCTGTGTTCAGTGAGGCAACAGAAAGGTGCTGTATGTAGATATACTATCTTAATGGGTTCATAGTATTCAAAGACAGCTTGGTACACTTTGTGTCTCTAGCCTGGAATATGATATATAGTCCCACAGCAAATAGATATTTAACAAATTTGCTGTGAGTTCCTCATTTATTTGGGCCAAAATCCCTATAAAAGATCACTACTTCTGAATCATCTGCCCCAAGTTTGTCCATCTCACCACAGGCTTTAAATATTTCCTGTTAACAGGAGAACTTGCTTTGCAAATCTAAACCTAGACAAAGTTGCATAGTGTTTTCAGATTATATGCACACAAAAGAAACAAGTCACCACAAAACAGGCTGTTTCAGATACCAGAATATTACTTATATTTAATTAAAACAAATTTTGATTTAAATACATTTGCAGTCTACTTTCAGTTCATAAAGCTTTTAGTTCAACTGATGGGTTTTTTGGTCCATTAAGGGTAAAGGTACTTTCCTGTCAAAATAAGATACTAGAGCTAAGAGTACCCAAAGTAACTCTTAAAAGCAGAAGTCTTTATAGTCAGAGTTCTCAGATGTTTGGTCCTAAAAAAACTTCAACTCCTTAAATAATGCACTTCTAATGCTGCAAAACCCCATCAAGGTAGTTATTTTGCTATTTTACTCAGTCTTTCGTTGAAGTTTGTTTTTTTCTGGTTGAAAGAAGTGTTTTTCAAGAGCATTGACCAATTCATCTAGCTCCCTCTTCAGCTGTTCAGCATCACTGGAAAATGAAAATCACACAAACATAGAAAACAGTGAAACAATGGAAAAGCTAAAATGTATATTTTTAGTATGAAGAATTTTTAAATCTGTTGCATTGCTTTAGACAAACATTTTCTATTAATGCTGAAAGTGTATATATTTGATTTCTTATGGTAATGCACTGATGTTCACTTTCAGCTGATATACATGAAGACTAGGAAGAAATAGAACTCCATATATAATATATTTAAATATAATATGATAATCTATAATATATAATCTATAATAATATAGATTATTATATATATAGTATAATCTAAAGTGGAATGGCAAATTTGAGTTCTGAAGATCTTCTGTTACTAAATGTAAGTGATTTTAAGTGTAATTTTTATACTTGTAACAGCATTCTTAGATGACTTTTCATGTGTGAAAAAGTGTTATTTTCATTATATAAGCTAATAATTATTTATCTTTAAGATTGTATGATTTCCAAGGCTAACAGTTAAGGATATAATTATTAAACATAAAAGGGTTTGAAATATATTAAAATCCTTTATATTTGATTAAACAATTTTAAAGGATCTATGTATGTAAAAAAGGGGTGAAAATATTTGCATTTATTTAAGGCAGAATGTTTTTGCTGATATTGTTCACTGAATGCAAAACTGGGTTCAAAGAAATTACAGTAACAAGACTGTATCAATAAATTTTGCAGAGTTGAAGCTTTACACAAATACACTGACTAAAATGACTTTAGTAATATTATTTGATCATGGAGAGCTCCTATTTCACTAAAACAATACCAAAGATCCACACAGACTCTGCTTGACCAAATGTACTGCTGTAAGTGACAATACCTGTTTCCAGGGGGTGCACAAAGTTCAGAATAGTATTTGATCTTTGGTTCCGTCCCACTGGTT
The DNA here is from genome assembly GCF_001522545.3 of Parus major. NCBI lineage: Eukaryota > Metazoa > Chordata > Aves > Passeriformes > Paridae > Parus > Parus major. Next base: position 46,983,807 of record NC_031771.1, read on the forward strand.
CTAATTGTGGCCACTCCTCCATTAGCAAAAGTGAATGTTATCATCTGGCTGCTTTTACTAGTAGGAAGTATCTAGAAATATTAAGAATTTTTTTTTAAACTTGGAAAGAGACTATATATAAACCCACAACTTGATGTTAGATAACATGACAAAAGCATCAGCCACAATTATAGTTAAGTTCTGTTTTCTTCAACATTGTGGTCTTGAGACCACAAGGATAGGCTTGCCCTCAGCCTGGAATCTGGTTGAACTGCATCACTGCTAGGTAGTTAATTTCAAATCTAGGCAACTCTTTTACTGCTAAAAGAAGTTGAGCTATCATGGCATTTCCCAAGAGGAAAGGAAGTGGAGATTGTGGAATAATGTAGAATCCAAAGCCACATCTTAATAGGCAGTTTAACTTGCACCCACAAGAAAACAATGCAGATTGCTGTAGCAAGGCAGCAAGATCCTCCTACTGCCCTTTACAAGCTGTCATCTTGGAGAGAAAAGTATACCATAAAACCTAACAAAAATCCCAACACCCCCTTGGCTTCACTTCCTCTCACCAAGGCAAAACAATTGTCACCAGTCTAACTTATTTACACGTTTAGTGTTTCTCCACAGAATGTTTTATGTATGTATGTATGCTTTACATGCGATTTAGAAAGATACTTACAGCCTTTTGATCTGGCTGGCTGCTGTCATACCCAGTAGTTAGATCCCTTATTCCAGAAACTTTAAATCTACCACAAGATTTTGGGTATGTGTTTTTTCCATCAAAATTTCTAAGGTTGTCAAAAAGCTGTTGAATAACTTTAGGATCATGGCAGATGAAATACGAAGCTTTGGTAATATGGAAGCCATATCTGTGAAGACACAATATTAGGGAATCCAGACACATTATACAACCTTCCAAAAAACAAAACTCATACTCATCCAACTGAAGCATCAGTTCATGCCCTTAAAATTAAAAAAAGGCATAAACAGCTTAATTATTCCATTTTACATACTTTAAGAAACTTCTGTGCAGATGCCTTTTATTTCTAATGATAAAAACAGTGTTTACAGCAAAACCAGAAGAAAAAAAGATACCATTATTGCCTTGAAGAGCTCTAACCACCAATGGAAGGGATTACAGCTAATAGCTTCTTTGAGTGGATTCCAGCTGATCTTTTCTAAGTAAAACAAATCCTAGATTGCTTTTTCCAATCACAATTCATTAAAGCATTTCTACTCTCCCATTAAAGTGTTTTTACTAAACCAAACTGTTCTGAATGTTGTCTCTCTACCTCACCTGTTTGCTGCCAGGTAATGTGATGCATCAAAGACGAATGACCCGGTAACACTGACTTTTCAAAACAGCATATTGTTGAAAAACATACAAGCCTGGACTGGTTGTTCAAGTGAGCTCTTGCTACAGATCAAGACTTGATAAATATCCTTGATGGCAGTGAAAATCTGAGCGGCAAAATCTTCATTAGTACTAGGATGTTTGCACTAAAAATCTGAATGCCTTCTTAACCAGAGTCATATTTATACTAAATGGACATCTTGAAGGTTAATAGTAGTTAAATTAGTCTTAGGAGTTCAGTAAGGGAATTAACAAAACCTATCCTGTATCTCAAATAAGTAATAAGCCTACTAGGAGCATGTCCTTTTCCTGATCTGCATTTACTTCAGGACAGATCCCCCTTCTACATTTCCAAAATACAAAATAGAGTTTCTTCTGTTTCAACTATAACTCAGAAGGCAAATCTAACAAAAAGGTAAAGTAGTAAGTAGTAGAAAAGTGCAACTCTATATTAGCCACAAACAAAAATCAAACACATACTAAACAATCCCTCAAACCAAAACAAGAACCCTCCTTCCAGCTCATTTTTAAACAACAGTTGAATCGGGCAGATTTGTATCTTTCCCTCTATCTGTAGCTCTGCCACAAAGTGACTATGAGCAGTGACATCTTACAGACTGCTTTTATGCTAAAGCAGCTCCAAGTCCTCCTCAGTGGCTATGTGCACAGCAGCATTGTGGCACAGCTCAATTACATTCTGTCAAATATTTTGCGGTCAACCTGAAGTGGGTGTTTACTGTATTAGGATATAAAAAAATAGTAAAAAAACCTCAAGCCAGAAGTTGAATATTTAATTCTTGAATATGCACTTCCAGCTAGTAGCATTTAAGGGAATTCTCACATCAGATACTGTATTTGCCACTCTAGGTATGAATTCCTCTTTCATGCTCTCATATCACACAATTTATGTACGCAGCATAAGCAAGTCTTTGCCACTTGATTCCTTCCTAAGGAGATGATGAAACAAGCATGGCTAATGCTGCACACAAATAAGAACTCAGGATTGGCAAAACAAGCGGCACAAAGGCTGGAATTTTCCATGAGTTTCTTTGCAGGTTCCACTCTCTCCTGTTAGTGTCTACAAGACAAGAAGAGTTGGAGAGTATCAAATAGCCCGTGCTTCTCCCTCCTTTAAAACAAACAACCCAAAACCTCCACAAAAACCACTCCCTGCCCCATGAAATCAAATATTCATCTTTGCTATTGATTTCTTTGAATCTATTAAAATAGAACAACAGAAAAAGTAGTGCCTCATATTAGAAGTTCTTGGAGGGATACCCAGCTATATATAGCCAAGAGTAATGGCTAGTCACAACATGAAGCTCAAATCTCATTAATCAGGGGCAGAAAGAGAAAAGGACAACCAAAACTCAACAACAATAATCTATCCAAAAAAGAAAAAAAAAAAAAGACTAATACAATAAAAAGCCTAATTTTAGAGCCAACTAGAATTAATTTAATCATAACTAGCCCTGCAAGGACAGAAGCAAGCTGGCTTCTATATACAGTATAAATAAGCCAGAGCTACTTAGACCCATTCTGCCATCAACATTTTTGTGTGTCTGGATCATTTGAGCAGCAAGAAACACTATAATCTCTACAGGTCAGCAATACAGCTGGCCAAAAACCTGCCCAATCATCTGTAAAAGGACCTAAGTGCAGAACTTCCCAAAAGGAAAAAACCTTTCAGACAAGTGAAGAAAACCAAAAAGATCTCATTAACTAATAGAGAATTAGTAAGGTAGTTATTATTATATCTAAAATACCCTGAAACAACACAAAACAAAGTAATAAACTTGTCCACAAGACAGGAACACTTTCTGGAAGCTACTATTAGCACAGAATTGTTTTAATAGTACAATAATCATATTTTAGTTCTTTATAAACTACAGGTTGCTATTGAGTCCCTATTAACCCCAGTATGTGAAATTGAGAAAATCTGAAAATAAAAAATTAGAATGGAACTCACTCATCATAGACAGCTTTCAGCTGCTGAGACAAAGACAAATTCCTGGTTGCCAAAAAGCTGGCCATTTCCGCAGTTATAACAGCAGCACTGACACCATCTTTGTCCAGAACAGCAGGACAGCACATATACCCTAAACAAGGAAAATTAGATATAATTTGACACATTTTTAACAGGAAATAGGATGAGGGGGAAGGTTAGCCAACATCTTTGAAAGGAGAAATGCACATTACCATAGTACAGACATTTTAGAGTCAAAACAAAAGTAGAAAACTTCTAACCAGTATTCATTTTAATAAGCAAGGTATTTAATGGAATTTCAAGACAGAGATTTGCATCGTATCAGTGCCACATGCTCCCAGGTCCTTATGGAGCTTTCTAGAAAGAGAAATGCCACACTGCAGGAATAATGCAAGTATAACATTGTCTCAAATGTGATTACCTTATACAGTAGCATAAGGTAACACTGATAATTATGTGTGAAATTAGTCACTTTCTCTGGTTCTCATACTTAAATACTTTAATAGCACTATAGCTTTACAATTTCCTTCTCATGAATTCATAACTTTCATTTGTGGCTTTCAACTATAGCTTTCCAGTTTACAAATGTAATTTGAAGTAGTTTTTACTTTATTTTATTCCCATTTACACTGAGCTTACATCTGTCAGGTAAAAATACTCAACTCCAAGTTTGGAAAATGTGTTTGTTTCTGTTTTTTAAAAATAGTTTATGCAGAATTTGCAATACAAATCTGCATAGCCATGCTACTGTACATATATACTCTTAGCCTACAAACTTAGTGCTAGGCAGAGATACAAAAGTTTTAACCACTAGTATCAATTAGCCAAATAGATAATTATCTGCTACTCACTGGAAATACACCCACTGTATTGAGGACACCCTTACGTTGCCATTTTTACCTTTTTTTTTTTTTATTTTTTTATTTCATTAATGAAACGCTAACAGAGCACTGACAAAAATTGCTCAGAGAAACTGCAGAATAGCCTTCCCTGGGGAGATTCAAGAACCATCTGGGCCCAACCCTGTGTAATGTGCCCTAGGAACCCCTTTTTGAGTAGCAAGGTTGGACCAAATGACCTCCAGCAGTCCCTTCCAACCTTACCCATTCTGTGATTCTCTGCAATTCTACCACTTTCTGCAGTTGTTCTATTTTCACTGTTTTGCAAGATATGAAAACATAACATTCTGTCCCTCACCTATAGCCTCTTCAAATGCAAAGAGAACAGCTTTCCCCTGGTCCATGAGCTGTTTGGCACGGTTGCCCATCCACTTGAAACCTGTCAGTGTTTCCTACAGCAGCAAGGAGAAATCAAAGGCATTAAAAAGGAAAGCAATGTTTTAAAAGCTTATGACACTTTGTAGGAAAGCTAATAAAAGAACATTAAATAACATGTAACATGTTGCTTACCTCAAAGTGAAAACCTTCCTTTAGTGCAATTGCTCTCAGGATTTTGGAAGAAACAGTACTGGATAACATGTAGACATCTTTAATGGCACAAGTATCCCTACTGTTATTTTTCCAGCAAGTGAAGATCCACCAGCCTAAAAGAGCTCCTAGTTCATTTCCAGAAAACACTTTCCATTCACCACTAGAGGCAAAAAGATATTAGAAAGTATGAACTCAAAGGATAACACAGGGGGCAAAAAAAAATAAATTTATTGGTTCTTCTATAAATTAATATTAACAAATAAACCACTGGCTTGGAATTCCAAGTTACAGTAACAAGGTATCACGTGTTCATAATGAACAAAGAAAAAAATTCCTCCCTCAATGCATTCTGAAACTGTTACCTTTCTCCTCCATCATACACATAAGCTTTTGCAGTTATCCAAAGATGAAACAGTGATATTACCAATATATTTAAAGTAAAACAAAAATTTTCAGCATACAAATTACAAACTCAGCGATTAAGACAAGCACAGAGAAACAAAAATACAGTTCTCAAGTGATCAGTATTTTTAGTTAGCCTAGTGACAAATACTTTTCATTTAATCACAAATACATCAATTAGTCATTGGGAAGATTGGAAAAAAAATCTAAAATGGGTAAAAAAGATTAATATTGATGTGTTGCTAGAACAGGCAAAAAATGAAGAAAAGAGGAGACAAATGTCAAAATTGTCAAAAAAATTCCCGGTCACAAAAGGGGACAGAGACACTTTCAAACTGACAAAACCAAGACCTACAGAAACAGTACCTGTTGTGAAAGAGAAGCAGACTCAGTCTCCTGCATTTATTGATGCCAACAGGCACAAAGCAATGCACAGCGGCAACTTAGTGTAAGAGTGTTGAGAGAGTGTGCTCTAGCAGGAGGTTCTGTCAAAGAAGAAGTACAGATACTGTAGAAGCCTATATTAATATTTGATTAGTGTATGAAAAGCTATGACAGAAGTCTGAGAAGACACAGGACTGGAAATTAGGAGACACCAAGACTGGCTAAGCAACGAGCATAGAGGTAGCAAAATGAGAGCACCACGCTCTCACTGGTAATGGACACAATAAACTAACACCCCTCTCCAAGTTTCTGATACCTCAAAGTTTTCAGACAAAAAGCATGAGGTATTTTGCACTCTTGTTTTAACCCATCATAAGTAGCATAATCCTTTTTATACCTTTTCCTCAATGCTGAATTGCCAATTGAGGCTGGCACAGACCAACACTATTGAAATATGAACCTTCCAACTAACACAGTGTAAGATACAGCAAAATGTCCAAAAAAGACCATTCTTCTTCCAAAGGCAGAGAAACCTCCTTAGTTCATGCTGTGAGGCTAATGAGTTTAAAATCACCCCAAAACTCCAAAGAAAATACTGCCACTTTTAAAGCTACTGCTTTAGTTTTTTTGGTCATCTGTTGAGGAAAATGGGTATTTGCACTGTCTCCTTTTATTGGACTTTGGAAATTTGTCTGACTGATACAGATCCAACTATTTAATTTATCCACATCCTATAAGGGCATCTAGCAGATGTCCATATCATCCCTTGTGTACCAAAGACCATTGCCATAATTTTACATCCCTCTTCTGGCTCTTATGCACAGGGAAATTATATATGCTGGCCCAGCAGCAGATTTTTTTTCTGCTCCTCTTGAAGCTGGAAACCTTGAAGTTTATTTTTACTAAGGATTTATAGCTTCTAACTGCGCAGATTAGTTTCTGATTTATCAAGATAGATAAAGAAGAAACACCACTACTTATAGATATGATACCAACTGCTTGAACTTCAGCTTTCTTTTATTCATCAGATAAAATCACAATACAGAAATGTAAGCAATTGTAGAAGTACAGGATATCAGAGGGAATGAAACAGGGGGACAGCCATATTGAGTCAGAACTATAGGTTCCGTTTCACAAATATGAACAATTTATGGTAAACCCCTGACTGAGCAAGTTTACCTTTTATGACCCCTTCTTTGACTGGGTATGCAAAGACAAATAATGCACATATAGGTGGCTCTTGAAAGGGAGAATACAAATGACTACACCAAGAAGTACCAAACTGTGAATAACCTTAAGGTGAAATGCGAATACATAACATTATGTAAAGAAGTGGGAAAGAAGTGGGAAACTGAGCAAGAGAAGCACAAATCATCTGATGATTAGTAAAGTGCTTGGTTTAACAGGATTTGAGAAAGAAGACACTCATATGAAGAACAAGAGATTATCAGGGAACTATACAGATTCTCCTGAATCCAAGTTATTGTTTCATAAACCTAGAATGAAAAAACGTTTATTGGTCTTAAGGGAAAAAAATCTAACTGAAAACCCACCTTTGAAAAGGTATGGCACAAAAATAACAATTCACATGCTTCTGTGGATGCCTAAACTACAGTAAGTGCCAACTATTTATTCAGGCTTCTGAACACTGTCTAATATTGATCATTATTTCATAGCCTGCCCCTATTGTGGTTTGCTTCATACAGTCTTCTCACATTTCTGTGTGTTTTCAATCCAAAAAATTACTACTGTGACTATTCTTCCTCTGCAATGCAAGTAACAAGAATTCTCCAAATGAATCTAACCTTGGGAGTAAAAATGTCAATGGTTTGCATTACTTTATTACCATACCTCTCTTGTTTCTCTGCCACTGCCAGTCGATCAGCATCAGGATCATTTGCTAAAATGATTCTTGCCCCATCTTTTTCAGCCAAAGCAAAAGACAATGTCTGGAAAAGTGGAAAGCAGGACGAGATGAGCATTAATATTCCCAAATAATATTTTCACTTTCTTTATAGGTTTTAAGTAATTTTCCCAATTTATTTAATCTCAAACACACAATCATTATGTGTCTCTCAAAACACCCAAGAACTTCTAGCCTGGCAGCAGAAGAACATAGTCAGGACCTTTGACTTTACCTACATCATTCCACTTCTGTAGCACAACTTAAAAGCTACCTCGATTTAATGGGATCCTTCAAAAACAAAGCGTAACAGAAATAGTAGCAGAAACTCTAACCACCTGTCAGGACTTCTGCCCCCTCCTGGTGTTGTGTCAGAACAAAAGAGGAGAAGCCTTCCAAAATCAACTGTGAAGATTTTTATTATTATTTTATTTTTAAAAATTAACTACCACTTTGTCCCATGTGCAGAGCCTGCCCATTCTGTTAAAACAGAACAAAGTAGTTCAAAGCTATAGGTAATTACTACCTGTCTGGTTCAAAGAGGGCTATGTTAATGAAAGGATACCAGTTAACTCTTCACTAAATGTAAGGCTATGAAACAGATTAAAAATAGACTTTCCACCAATATCTACAGCTGTGACTTTTGGCAAAAAGGAAAACACCGAGAGACATCACAACTATTACATAAATAAATAAATTTATTTACCAGAACACCTTTGCCTTCTTCAGGATTTGGATACTTCACTGTGGGAAAATCTGGATCAGGATCTTTCTGCTCCGGAACAGCAAAAGGAGGGCTGAGGTCAAATGCCTTGAATGCCAACTGCACAAATTTATGTCCTACGCCATGCACAGAAGTATGAACAAATTTCAGGTTTGTTTCCTTGTTTATATTCCTGAAATAAAACAGGTCAGTAGTAAACTTGGACATGGAAGACTGTTCTGCACAAAACTGACTATGTTTGGAAACAGATACAACTCAGTATTCTATACCACTGTTCATAAAATTATGAATTAAAGGAGGTGAGATTTTAAAAGCAATGGCTTGAAAATCAGCTTAGCCTCATTTTTCAACAATATGAGTCACTCTTGAAATCCAACATCCTGGTATGTGCAAATCACTGGAGAAAGAAAGACAGTGCACTCTACATATCCCAGACAAGGCAAGTGGAAAGAGACTCTTCATCCCCAACTCTAGCATTTAAACCAGCCCCAAAGACTGTGAACACAGAGAGTCAACAGCAGCCTGCCAATTTGAGCATACTCACTTTTAGGATGTAAAAAGTGTTGGGCATACCTAAAATCATGCAAACTCCTAAGGAGACATTTAAATCCAATTCTGAAAAAGCAGTTTAGTAGCCCCAGCTTTCTAGTAACTCCTTTTGACTGCTTTTAGCAAGAGTAAGAACATGGTTACTGGTGGTTAAAATTTCTACATAAAATAAGCAGATCTAAAAGGTTGATACTCATCTACTACATAAATCAATTCTAACTGTTAATCACCAAGAAAACATCCACTTCATTTTGCTGAGTAAACATTTTACTAAGCAAGTGGTAGGAATAGGCTGTTGTAAGGCCCCCAAGGCTACCAGGAGCAAAAGCAAGGCTGGAAGGACAGAGCAAGAACTTTTTCATCCAGAACTGGCTTAACAACCTGGTTCACTGTCTCTCAGAATATTGTTTTAAGGTTGGTGGGCTGTCCATGCCAGCTCACCTCCAACAGCTCCAGTCTTGCTGTGACACCTGGCTGATGCATGGCCATGAAAATACAGGGAGACATCATCAGAAATTTGCTCACTTTTCTGGGTTTGACTTCTGCCAGGACAGCTTTATGAACTGTTTTACTACACCACCACACAGCTGCCAGTGCTACCACAAAAGACAACAAAAAGGCACAGACAGAACTGGATCATGGCAGGACTGTGGCCACCCTCACTTTCATCAATTTAAACTGCCTGGCTAACATACTAGATGGAATATCCTATCCTATATTTAATTCTTAAAGGAATTAACACCAGTCACCTGTAAAAGCACTGTTTCTGTATGTCTTTGAAATACTCCTTATTGACCATGGCATATGGATCATGAAGTAGTGAGCTGCTGTCAATCAGTTTGTCATCCCAAGCCTGAGGCCACGGTTCTTGGTTCTCCTCAATAGCCTGAGAAATTCCTTTGTCATGAGGAGAAATGATCTGAGCACCGTTTTCCCAGTAAACCTAAATAAAACAGGTAAGTGAATATATGATCATTAATCTTGTAAGATAGTTTTGTTATGTTTTTGTTGGTTAAGGTGCAGCACATTCACTATAGCATTACAGTAAATTAGGCTTAGGTATACCCAAAGTATTCTGTTCATATTCTCAGTGTTTCTTCTCACATTCCTTTTTTATTCTATTAAAAAAAAAAGCAGTTTAATTTTATCAAAAGATATCAAGATCTATAATGACACACAAAACAAGGCCTGGTCATTTACTGAGAAAACTTCCATTTTTGTATTTTGGAAACAGTCTGTATAAGACTGCCTAGCTGCTGAATGACTGGCAATTCAGCTGTGTTTTTTAGTGTGGACAGCAGATTACAATGGCATTCTGCTTTCTCAAGCAAAGACTTTAATTACATTATTAGTTTAAGATGATTCTACCTTTAAGTACATAGAATAGATAGGAGAGATAAAGAGACTAGCAATTAATTTAGTCTATACCATTATAAGAACTATATACAATTGCATTAGTTTCTCTACATGGAAAAAACAGAGCCAGAAAATAGATCACATTGGAATACCTTGTAACCATTGTCTTGTTTTGGATTATGGGAAGCAGTAACCATAATTCCAGCACAAAGCTTCAGATGAGTTACTGTGTATGGCTGTAACAAGAAAAAGTTACTTGAGTAGAATGTGCAACATATTATATATTATTTCTTCTCATGCCCATATAATACTTCCATAGTGGTGAATGAAAAGTCAGGATGTGATTCCTACACACTGACTCCTTAAAGCAGAAGCTAAATAGTACTTGCTTCACTAGAGTCCATGAGGCACAACTTCAGCCCTTGCTTTTTCTTGCACATTTTTCCATTTATATGTTATTAATATTGTTCCAGATGCCTTGTGAATCTTTAGGGTAGTGTATTTCTAGAAGGAAGCCAGATGCACATGCTGCCTACTCTAGAATGATTTGAGGTACCTGAGACCTTAGAGGGTGCCAAGTCTGTTGGGGTAATGACCAAAGTCAGCACAGGACAGAGAACTGCAGCTCAAGCAGTCTCATCCATGCTGTCTTTTGGGAGCAGCCTGGGGAGCAACTACTCCATTGGGGTTCAGAAAGGAATTGTTTTGGAGAGAGCTCTTATAAATTAGCTCAAAACAGGTGGAGTGAATGAAAAATAAAGCATTATTCACAAACACAGCTCCAGTTTTCATTTACTCCTATTTCACTTTATTTAATAGTGAAATGCAATCAACTGCAGCTCTTGCAACACCACTTTAAGCAGCACTATTAAGAATTTGAGCCCAAATCTACAAAAAAAAAAAAAATATCAGTATAAGAATGCTGTGTTCTGTTTGCAATGCTCACTGGAGCAATTGGTATAGAGAGAAATTATTGCTTTTAGTACCAGGGCCAAGAGCAGGGCTTTTCTATATTGCTCTGGAGACACCTGGTGTTTTGATGAGGCCATCGTGGACACACTCCAACAACCCTTCTGGCAAAACATCACTGCACTCCAACAACTTGCTATTATGGATTCAATACTCACCCCTTGTTCCCCAAAAAAAAGGTAAAAATCCTGCCAAATGTGAGTGTATGTTTCAGACTTCAGACTCCACAGTAATCTGCTGACATTCCACATTCTCCCTTCTTTTGCTATGGATGTTGTAAACTATATTTAGCTAAATAAGTACAAGACTGACTGCAGGAAGAGCCTAAGAAGTAAGAACTATTTGTGTAGTTATCCTTAATATAAATAATGCAAGGTTATCTGACAGAATTTGTATATATATAAAGATATAGTACATAAAAAGACATAATAGAAAAACCTACCACAAAGGGGGTTGGTATTATATCAGAGAATAGATAAACTGGAACTCCCTGACTGATGAAGGTATTGGCAGCAAGTCTTGCAAACCTAAACAGGAAGGAAAGATACCTTGGGAATATATTCATTTTCTTACCAATTAGTTTGCTAGAATTCACAGCTTTCCCTCCTACCCTAATGCAATTACAAAATCCTGACAGCAAACACCATCACTTACCAATATATCTCAATTATTATACAGACCCAATTTAAATGTGTTCCCTTCCTATTCCCAATAGACAAAGCACACCTCTAACAACTGCTTTGGTATTACCAGTATGTAAGAATATTGTAAAACCCACATATTAATTCACTTTACAGAAAGAAAATATAGTTGAAGTAGATATAAATCCATCATGGATCACACAAGGCATCTACAAAATACTAAATACAAAAAATAAGAAGTACCTTTTGCTACTTCCTCCACTGGAAAGATGAGCACGAGCATCAAACCCAATCACAACTCCTCTCTTTTTCAGGTCACTGAAATTCTTCTCAAGGTATCTGCAAAATCCCTAAAGACAACAACAAATCCACCTCATTAACTTAATACTGATGTTTAATTTATCATAGCATTAAGATGATTGCTAAGATGGTGATGTCTTAGGAAGGTGAGCAGACAGCATCTCACTGAACTACTCTGGGATTCAGCTTGTTCAGGACCAATAAACACCAAGAAATATCAGAAACCTTCCAATCAATATTATAAACCTGGACAGCATTTAAGTACTTTTTAAAATATCAGAACCAACTCCAAAAAGAACAGGTAACACAATTAGTCCAAAATGCAGGTTTTGAGAAATGATTCAGCTGTCTTAGGTCTCACATGAGGAAAAGAATAGCTGGTCTATATTTCAAATCTCACCCTTAATAATGACATCTCTTTAGCACATGCGACATCACCACTACAGGCTGAAGTTATTCAAGGTTGTGGGCTTTTTCCCCAAGTAGATCTACTTTAGGATCTATGTATGTATATATACCTTCACTGCTTTTATGTTAATCTGTGTCCAGCACACACAAAGCTTAGCCAAATGTTGGCCACCTTTGTAGTTGTTACAACAGCACTAACTGTTACACTTGACCTTAATTGCAGCTGTGTATAAATTAAATTGCAAATCAAATATAGAAAGTAACTTCTTTTAATGGTTTAATAGCTTCTCTCTCCTTGTTTTCAGAGATCAGCACTCAGCTAATAATTATAATTTAATTACTTCTGAAAACTGGAAGAATAGGATACAGCTCATACTTCCATAGAATACTTATTTGCTTGCCATAAATGAGGCTCTTCCATTCATATACACAACCAGCTAAGTGAGATGAAGTGCTGAACACAATACCTGGGTTGTCTGGATAATAGTCAAGTCATTCATGTGGGAAATCCCTGCTCCCATGGCAGCTCTGAGCCCTGCTGTGCCAAACTCCATCCGTGAGCCAAAGTATTTCTGCAGTTCTCCGGCATTTCCTTCCGCAAGCAATTGTTTCACGATTGCGTAAGTTTTTGGATTCTGTTGATACAAAATTCAGATATTCTCAATGAGGTTTTGTTTGTTTTAACAGAACTGACTTTCTGTCCCAATCTCTGGGTTTCAGTATAAAAACATGGCACACAACCTCAAGAACAACAGAACTCCTGCTGTCTTAATTTTAAATCAGTACAACCTCAAATATTATTTACTTTAGATTTCTCTCCTTAAGTGAACATGCTACCTGGACAGCAACATGTGTGTGTATGTATATATATCTTGCAGTTTGAAACATTAAAAGATTTCCAAGATGTTTTTATGTATTTTAATGTTTAATGTTTTCTATTTTTAAAAACAAAACAAACAAAAAGCAGCACTTTCACAGTTCAGAGAATTTTTCCTCATCACAAGAAATACTCTAAACATTTAAGAAAGTAAGTTTAAGTAAGCTGATTATTAAGAAATATTTGTTATTTCTCTAGCACTATATGTAGCATTTAAAACAAATTAAATCATAACCTTGTCCCAAGACTGGCTAGTACCAGAGGTTGCAGCAAAACTAAGCAGACTGGGCAGAAAATAATTTCCAACATATTTCAGGTAATGCTTTTAAAAATAAGCACAACCCCATGATGAAAACCTAGAAATTACAGTCAAATTCTTAAATAAAATTACTCGAGAGTGGCAACAAAAAGGCCATGTCAGACCACTTGAGAACAGTGAGGAGTTTCTAACTTTCACTGCTTTTCTTCATATATTGCTTTCACAGATTCTCTATTGTTATTTACTCCTTTTGTTTCCAGACTTAGGGAATTATCAAAGTCCTGTATACCTCAACTTCTCAGCATAATAACATGAGACTTGTGAAGTTCAGTATTTGGTTTCTTGAGAGCTGACAGGCCAAGAGGACAGATGGTGGGTGGCAGACTCCTAACAGGATTACCTAGGGAGGCAGCAGGTTACTCACTGCATGAGTACACATACTTTACTCTGGAGTACAAAGATTATAATTTCCAAAGGGACACAAACTTAATTTCTAGGCAATCAAATGACCTCATAAAAGTCATAGACTTTACTATTTCCTGGATGACCTAGGTATGCTTACAGCAAGGGAAAGCATATCATCCTAGGCAAACAGGAAAAAAACAATTAAATGTAAAACCAACTGTCTTCTGCAGCTTCAGAAAATGCTGCAGAACACACAAGAGTATTAGGCATGTGAGTAAGTTTGCCTACAAAGGTATAAACATTCTGCACATCAAACTGAGACCAGAGTTGGGATGTCCCAACCACTGACCTGTGTTCCCATTGCCTCAGGACAAACAACATAGTTTAAATACTTAAAAGGCTAAAGAGCCTTCGGTACTAATAAGCAAACTGCATAATGCAGAATAAATTAAAGAATTAAAAAAAAAAAAATCCACTTCTTGAGTGCAATTAACAATTAGGTACCCCAGAATTACTGATTTTCAGTGCAAAATTTACCAATTTACCAGTCCAAGAATGTAGTAACTGACACTTCCTCGTAGGCAGCTTGACACAATTATCTATTATTATTGAGTAATTACATTCTGTAAGAATAAATATAATTCAATGTTGTTATGGAATATATAGGACAGCATGACTGACTTTAGGCTGTTTACAAGTTGACGTCAAGTTTTTGCTTTAACATCAGGCCTATGTCTCAAAGGTAAAGCCTGAATGACACCATTTGCATCCATTTTTGTACACTGCCTAGTCACCTTTTATTTCCTCTCTGTGAGCTTTGTGCACACAAGTCATCTCTTACTACTGAAATGAGCATTTTTTTAGGTAGATACTACAAGTGTTTGACAGACTAGGAGCTGTAATGCCAATGCAGAAGGGCATCAGGAACATCCTGCAGCTCTCACAATCAAGCAGCTGTTTGCTGCTGTTAGAGGAATTTCCCAGGTTTGGTATGTACTGTGAAACTAGAGAGAACCTCCAGTTTTTTAAGTCTGGTTAAATGTACACATCCAGGTGGCTGCCCGCATCTTAAGAGTTTCAGGCCATAAAATTGTCTAAAGAAAACTTGGTTGCATTAATTTTTCTCCACTTCCTGCCTCCGCCCCACACCAAATAATGGTAAAAGCTAGGCCAAGTCTATTCAATTTGGAAGAAGGATTTTTCCAGAACTGTTGTTATAATTGTTTATGGCTATATTCTCCTAAGAATCTGCTGCCTTTTTTTGGGGTTTTTTTGTTTGGTTTTTTTTTGTGGAGAATTCTATGATGCCATTTTACGCAGCTAAATAAAAAAAACTAATCTTAGTTTTGGCTTTTTCTTCTGCTTAAACAAACTCTTCACAGCATCTCTACCAAAGAAAGACCAAATTGGATAAGAAGGATGAAGTGCTGGCTTTTTCCCTTCTTATTGAGTCTCTCAGGTTATGCTTTTTCTGCTTTCAAATTAAACCAGATGTGAGTATGGGAGTACCATTTCTGTGAGTACAGTGGCAGGTGATTTAATACCAAGTTAATATCCACTAGTGCAATTAGCTTGAACATCACCTGGTAACACTCAAGTTATTTACTTTTATTAATCCACTACAGGAAGACCCAATGACTTATCATCAGTAGAGGAGTCCCCACAAGGTTTTAGAGGAGAGGAAAAGCTTCTGACTAAACAGATTTTATTTTTATTAAAACCAGAAGCTACCTTCCATTCATAATTCTATGACAGATAGTAGAAAGAATGAAAAAAATGCTATTACTGTAATGAACAGAGTGATGAAAACAGCCTGGTAACAAGCACAGTAATTGTAGGTAGGAACTTCCAGTTAGGTCAGCAGAACCTCCATCAGCCATAAGGGCTTGCTCCTGCAGACAATTATTTTGTAAGAAACGTAGGGCTTATCATCATTAAATATTAACCTATCTCTGCATGTCAAAGAGGAACTTCTTTTTAATATCAGAGTAAATGGACAAGGGTTATATGTGATTCTGTTGCTCAATACAAACATGTAACAACTCCCTGAGAAATTAAAATACCTCACCATTTCTGAGCAATCAGCAATGGGTATTGCAAACTAGTCAATTATTACTAAGTCAAAGATGCAAGTGTTAACAGAGGGCTAAACTTTCAAAAGTAAAGATGCTATAAGGGATACTGCATTAGATTTCCAGAGAGTTTACCATATTCCAGAGGGAATAAGCAGTTGAAAAGCAAATTATTACACAGATAATAAGAAGCTTTAAAACCAAACTATTTTCTCAAAATCAATTAAACTGGGAAAAAAAGGCACAAAAGCTTATTGTAATTTAACGTGACACATTAGCATTTCTGAAAAGAGGACTAGTTTGGCACAGTTCTATCATTTATAAAACCAGAACTTGGTAACTGGTCAGTTAAGCAGCTGACTGATCTTTGATAAAGAATCACAGCAAGCTCGAGGTACTTCTAATGATGTCCTTTAGAACCTGGAAAGAACACTAAAAAAAGAATTATTATATGCTTCCACTGATAATTTTGAAATAAGTAGAAGATGCCTTACCAAACAGGTATGTGTGCTGCACAAAACTCAGCATTGTTGAGTCCTCAGGCCACTTCAGTCACTTTAGTCACTTTAGTAACTGAAGAGGGTGCAACGGCCAGTGTGTTCCAATAAAACCAAAACAACAAATTATATGAAAAGGGACATAAAAAATGCAAACCAAATGTGCCAATAGTGGTGTGCATCTCAGTGGGACCTGCAGCAGCAAGCAACTACATAACCATTTCCAGAACATCACTATGGCGAGATGCTTCTTTCTTTAGGTATGTGGAAAACACAAACACAGAGAAGATTTTAGTTCTGCATATAGAGCTGTCAAAACCAAAAACAAAGATAAGTCTCAACAGGAAGGGAAATAATACTTGAAGAAAAACCAGGACTGACAACTTCTGCATTTCCAAGTGTTTGTGAAGTGAGCCCACATGTCTCTTGGGATCAATATTTTAGTAAACAAAAATCGGAAGGCACCAGGAGGTTTTTAACACCAAGAGACAGGTAACACGGCAATGTGTGCTGGTCATTAATAATTTAAGTCTATCAACTGCCCTGCGACTGAAGCGGTTCGGAACAATACAGGCCCTTTTGAAACAGACGTTCAGTGCAGCTAAAAGCCAGACTGAGACCATCCGGGGGGGGTTTCGGCACGGAAGCGGCGGCAGGTGACGGAGCCGCAGCACCGCGCGGGGGGCGGCAGCAGCCCCGCAGCCCCACCTGATGGGGATGGACAGAGGGGTAGAGGGAGAGCATCCCTTGGTCAGAGAGCTCTGAAAGCAGAACCAAAGGAGCAAACGGGTGCTTTTACCGCACCCCAAACCGGCACAGTGCAACAGCCGGGCGTCACCCCGCGCCTCCTGACCCTTCTCCAGCCTGCCCCCACCCAGCCCCTGCCTGGCCAGAACCGCCGCCCCTCACCTTATCCCAGAGCAGCCACTGTTCGGCCGCGCGGCGGAACGCAGCATCCCCCGCGGAACCCCGCGCTGCCATCCCGCTGCCGCCCCAGCCGCCGCCACTCGGCTCTTTCCCTCTTCCGGAGCGCGGCCGCTCCGCTCCGCCCGCCGCCCCGCCCCTGCTCCGCCCCGCCCGCCCGGGACGGGGTCAGGGCCGGGGCCGGGGCAGAGGCCGCGGCCGGACAGGGCGGCTCCGCCCGTGTCCTGCCCTCCGGGGCCGGGTCGGGGCTGTCGCGGGGGGAGAGCGGGGGTTTAATAATACTTCCCCGGGGCGCTGAATGTTGTCACAGCCCCAGCGGAGCTGCGGCTGTGGCCCAGGGGAGCCCCGGGCAACTCTTGGTCCCAGCGCCCGCACTGCGCCGAGCGGAGGAGGAGCGTTCCCAAATACCTTCTTTTTTCTTTTTCTTTCTTTTCAAAGTTCTTGTCTAATGCTTTCTGGGACCGCTCTGAACAGAGTGGACAGAACCATGCAACTTGCAAAATGCCACAGTCCTGAAAACTTCGTGATCTAATGACACTAGAAGAGGCTGAAAGGAAAGAATAGCCAGCTGCTGCGATGAACACAGTTTTTCCGGAAAACAATACAGTGTAAACTATTTCAAAATACCACATAACAGTTAGATTCTTCCTAGTGATTCTTGCAAAATTGAATTTCCAAGAAAGAGTTCAAAACCCAACAGTTTTTAATGAGAAGCCCTAGATACTGAGTTGGAGAAAAACTGGTTGACTATGTGTTAAAACTGAGACATAAAGGATGAAGGGTTTTTCCTTTTTTTTTTTTTTTTCCCTCCAGCTGTTACGAAACCCAGCGGAAATTGCCAAAATAAAACTCAAAAAACCCATTCAATAAACCAAGTAAGTTTGCTGACTTTATACTCTTTGTCAGGAACTTAAAATACTGTGCCTAATTTTAATTTAATCTTCTTCAAAACAGGTGAAACCATTACTAAATTCAAATTCATGCTAGAATTTCAGGGCAAGGTACTGTGTGGAGTACCTAAAGCATCTCTCTCAATCTACTCAAGTACCTACTTACTCAAGGGAAAAGTTCCAGATGAATATTGAATGTTAAGCATTGGGCTCAGTGTGGCTGCAGCTACACAGGATTTTCACACCAAGTATGAATTAAATGACATTTGTCTGTTAGCTGAATTAGGCTTTAGCTATAACACCACAGCATCAAGTTGCTTTATTTAACTTGCAGATAGGAAGAGCAATGAATGCATCAATGGCGCTCATCAATGTCTTCAGCCATGTTTTGAATTTTATATTATCTACAACTATATATTGTTCAGAGGGATTTTACCAAAGTATATATTATATACCAAAGTATATAAATACCTGAAGGGAGGATGCAAAGGGGATGGAGCCAGGTTTTTTTTCAGTGGTGCTCACTGACAGGACAAGAGGCACAAACTGAAACAGAGGAGGTTCCAGGTGAACTTTAGGAAATAATTTTTCACTGTGATGGTGACTGAGCACTGGCACAGGTTGCTTAAGTTGGTTTTGGAGTCTTCATCCTTGGAAATATATAAAGGCCATCTGAACATGGTTTTGGGCAAGGGGGTCTTGAGCAGGGAAGTTTGACCAAATGACCTCCAGAGGTCTTCTCCAACCTCAACCATTCTGTGAATTTGAGATGTTGGTACATTCTGTAATACATAAGAAGTTTTATGTTCTGGCAAGGAGCCTATTTTTTTCTCTGCTGACTTCTGCAGTACTGTGATACAGCTGAAGAGAAAATTTGTGAAATGCTAACAGAAAATGAATGTCAAAACCACTGATATTTTCTTGTTGTATGTACAGATATTAGATTTAAACTCTTCTACCCAGTTTCCCCATTTTCAGTACGTTTTTAGTGCATGATTCATTCTCCATTTGCAGTCACCTGGACATGACAATTGCTATTTGTGTTACCTACAGAAATAAAAGGACTAAAGATTATGGGATATTAAGAATTTAATAATGGTAAGAATTTAAAGTTAGCTTTAGGTTCTCAGAGCTTAGAGTGCATATTTGTCCTAGCTCCCCTAGTTTAAGCAGTCTGAAAATTTAAAGGTATTTTATTAGTATGAAGATATTATTTAAAGATATTTATTAGTAATGAAAATTTTCACTTTCATCACTAGCTTGAAATACTAGTAGGGGGCAGGAGAGAAAAAAGCTTTGATTCTGCAGCACAGATTGACTGTGAAACTGTGGTGCACATTGCACGTTTCAAAAAGCACATATAGCCCTCAGAAGAGGATGTTGTCTTAAATTAAGCACTGTTCTCTGAGAGAGGGGAGGGGGAAGCAGGGGAAGAAAAGGAAGGATGTGGTGGGTATGGTATTCCTGGCTTGAATTTTAGTATTTGTTCTCCACTTCTGTTGTCTACCAGCTAATGCAAGGATGTGTCAGATTATTTTATATTTCCTCTTGGAAAATTTTTCTCCATTGTTTATTGTAAGCTTTTGATTCACAAATTAAAGTTTTTTATAATTTCCTCTGTTTAGCATAGATTCCTGATCTCTGGTAGTCAGGCAGATCTTGGATCCTGTGGCAGCAGAACTATTAAAACATGCTTTTTCTCTCTTGTTCTAGGCTGCATTCAGTTTCTAGGTTCAAGGATAAATTAACTAACGTTTGTTCAACAGATAGAGCTAATGCCAGTTCTTTTCAAGTATATTTTGGATTGCTGCCCTTCTCTTACATGTAAAGACCAAAAATGCAAGCCAAAGGGAAAAAAAAATTAGTCTGACTAATGAATACATGATCTTGAACTCATTCCTTTAGCAAATGATTCAAATTATCCTGTAACAAACAAGAAACATTTGATATTATGATTTCATGAAATACAAGAGTAATATGCAGTTTATTTTGACCCAATTCCTTTATGAAAGAAGTGAGTAGGGTGCATTATTTTTATATATCTTTCAGTTTAATTGTGATTAAACTTTATTCCCTCCCTAGGTAATTTTATAGATACCTAGGTAGAATTACCAGGCCTACAACTTGATTTGAATAACACTGTGCTGTGTGTTCCAGAAATTGGATTGAGAGGAATTCTGACACTCCTCTCACCCTAAGCTAAGGAAAGCTTTCTTAACCAGGATTAGTTATCCAAAGTAGAAGTAAAAAAATCTAAACTGGTTGCAGCATAAATATACCAGATAGATATTTGCCTTAACAACAAGAAGTTATGCAGATTTTCGTAACTTGTTATGAAAACATAACAAGTTTCCCAAAAATGTTAAGCTTCTAAATCCAACTTTAGACTTCTAAGTAAGCTGTTTCTCAAAAGTGCTGAACCTGCAGCAGTTCCCATTGAATGCTCAGGCTTGTAAATGCATGGCTGAGAGGCACGATGGCAATATCAAAGGGGAAAGGCGGTTGCTTTAAAAAAACTGGCACAGTATGCTTTTAGAATATACAGCTCCACCCCACAGTTTACACCACTAAAGTTGAAATATTTGTTTTAAAAGCGATCTCCCATGCAAAAGATTTATCTGATGCCCTATTGATGAAGGAAATAGTATTCAAAATTTGGAAACTTAGTAGCAGCACATTTCTGTTAGAAAGCTGCTCTAAGAAAGTAACACCAAATGCCCTTCCTTGTTTTTCCCAAATAAATAAAAAAAAATCTGCAATTAAGGAACTGACTTAAAAGATGTAGCATCTTATTAATGCAGATTATTTACTTTTTGTAGAGGAGATAAGCATATCCTACTGAAACCATAAAAGACCTAAATGAAAGGCTATACTGAGAAATTTGTACAGTAGGTCTTAAAATGGCCCCAAGCAACTTGGAAATTCTACTACAGTACGCGTATGCTTTTTAAACAGCTCCATTTTTAATCTCCACAAAATTTTAATTAAAATGAAGCCGAATAATTAAAACCCCCGAACCTAAAGTTCTTCCTAAACCGAGGTCAGGCTTCTCGCAATGATTTAATGGGAACTGGCTGCCCTCTCGCGGTCGGAGCAGGAAGAACCACCGAGGTCATCTGCTGCTCGAGGTTGAGCTGGAGCTGCGTCCCCGGGTCCTGCCTTACAAAAAACTCCCCACGTTTCTGCCAGATAATCATTGTTTCATAATGTACTATTAGTCTTCCTGTAATTTGGGGCATCTCTCCTTGTCTTTAGATTTAGACAATAGAAAACGAATGTCAGTGAATAAAAAATACCTGCACTCTTTCTTATACTGCTTCAATATTCCTGTTTCCAGAGTGTTCCAGTATCAAGTAATGAAAAGAAATACTGAAAAAAATAACAGGAGTGCCATGCATAGAGAAAACTAACATCTTTCCCATACATAATTTTGCATAAAACTTTAAGGTGTGCATTCAACTACATTTTTACTTCCTGAAGTATAATTGTTAATATATAGAAAACTTAAGTAAATTATCACAGTAATACATGTTAGTAAAGACTGTGAAACTTCACTACGGGCCTAAGGGGTTTGTTTTCTTTCTATGTTCCCTGACCAAACTGTTGAAAGGAATTAATGTTGCTACCTCTGACAACAATTTGCTTTTGTAACAATTACCGTATTAATAAAATTTTTCTGGTGTCATGTGCTTGCTTGGTAAATGCAAATATTACTCTAGGCTAATTTGGCTTGATGCCTTCACTGCTTTAGAAATTGTTTTGAGATTGGCTTTCTGATTAGCATAATTATGCTCCTTTTTATTCTTGGTTTACTTGCCAAATACTCAAAGTTGCTTCCTGCTTGTTCCTACTTTGTAGGTGATAGGTTAGTCATAGGATGTTTATTTTTCATGGCTAGATGGCAATGATACGTGATTAGAAGAAGTAACAGTGTAATGCCCTGCAATTCTACCCCATCTTCTAGAATCAAAATGCACTGAAAAGGTTTGAATGTTTGATTTCAAGTAGTTTCTTTCTTAAAATAATAAAACCTTCAAAACACCAGCAGAAGTAATCATCTCTTTGCAAACAAGTAGTTAATAATATTTGCCTCCTCCAGCACAATTGCCTGATACCAATAACAGACTTTGTCAAGGGATATATGAGCACCAAATAATTAGAGCTATATTAGGAATTTATAGTGCTTTGAATCATGTGGTAACCAAACCTTAAAAACAAGGTGAGTTAAAAGTGTACAAAAGCTTTACTCTTCAGGAAGGAAAACACTCAATATACAAAAAGGTTCTTGCAGATGGAGATGGATATCACACATAGTTGATATTTATTTATTTATAAAATTTAAAGCTTTATTAATCCCAGATGGCCCAAGCCATCTCTACTTGAGAAGGCATTTACTGCCACTTTGGTAGTCAGCTAAGAGGCCAGGATGGCTTGGTGGCACTATAGCCTGTTCACTCAGTACTATGGGAAAGCCCAAATCTGGTGACTTGTAGACAGAGTACAAGTGCCATTCAAACCCTCTTTGGTGAATTACCTCTAGGTATTGTGCACCAAGGACAAGAGAGGGAACAAAGTTTCTGTAAGTGATAGCTAATGAAAGAATTATACTGAGTGATAAAGCTGTAACACATTCTGAATCCTGGTATTTCACTACTCTAGCATCACTTTATTAGTATATACTGCCTGCTTATTGTAATACAATATCATTGTAGAGGAAACTGTACTATTTCCTCTGTAGATATAAATATTTGCTGGAACAGTCTTCCTGAGAAAAACACCATTAAATAATTCTCAAACAATTCAGTGTCAATAAGGCAAGATAATACTTTTCTATAAAGAGATGCTTTAAATAAATAATCTATCTTACAAATTAAAAGATTAATAAGTATGAAGTTAACTGGAAGAATAAATCCTATATATAGCTAATACATATTGACTCATTGCCACTGTGGGCAAGCATGATGTGCAGGCACAGACAATTGTTTACATCTTTCTGTAAGATCTTTCTGTACATCTCTTGCATACTACTGATGCAGTAATGTGTGAGCTCAGCCACCTGCCAGATAAAATGTCAGCAAGAAGACTTATTGAATGCACTAGCTTATTAGTTGAAAAGATTAAACAGAGCATTCAGCTCAGGCTTTATTACCAAAGCATGTAAATACACACACAGACACAAGTCACTCAGTTTCCCATGCTACAAATTTTGAATCATGCAGTAGCTGAAGTTTGCATAGTGTATCTCCAAATGTGTGGGACATAAATTTTGGGGGCACATATGGTCTTATTTACCTCCCTCCCCCTTGTATCGTATGAGGAACTTTTACTACTGTTAGTAGCATTTTATACAGCAAGTAACAGCAAATTTATACAGCACTAGAAGTGTTATACTTAGCAATCTAACAGCAAAAAGATTGTATGTTTTGCTGTCTTTTAAAGTTAGGTTTGCAATCTTTTAAACAAGAAGCCTAAGGAACAGAAATTGAATATGTAAATGTCATGGAGTTACTTTACCTTTAAAGAAGTTGAAGTTGCTGGGAACTGCCTGGAGTCTTTTCTCCTGACCAATTATCGGTCATTGCTGAGAACTGACAGCAGTTTTGGCCATTGAAAGGTGAGATCAACTTGTGAACCCTACCTTAAGATGTAAAGTCAGGGTACTTGGGGGCTCTTTGTTTCCTGGCTGTGAAGAGTGGCGGAGCTCCGGGCCTCCCGTTCCCAGCCCAGGCCATGCGGCC
>NC_031771.1:47008174-47149840 GCF_001522545.3 Parus major
CTGCAGCGGGCTGGGGCGGCGACTACACTCTCCAGAGCAGCCATGAGGAACTCTCCATCGCAGACGGCTCCAGTTCCTGCACCGGCCGAGGCCACAGAACTACCTACAACAGCCTGGGCAAGATTTTAACTCCGTCATTACCTAGATGAGACTTGCGGATTAATCTTTTATCCAGAGAGAAAAAAAGAGTGATCAACATGAAAAGACACTTTATAGACTACCAGTGACAAGAAAGAAAAGAAGCTTCATAAAAAGTAGAGAATTAAGAAGATGCTTTAATTAAGCTGAAATATCTTTCTGTTAAAACTATGGAGATGGACAATGAAGTCCTGAAAAGAACTCTTTTAATTCATGATAAAGTATGTAGGGAGGAATAAAGTGTTCAAAGTGTAAATTTGAGTAAAAAGTAGAGTAATTATGGTATAGTGAAGTGCTGAGAGATTTGAAGCCTTGAGAGGCAATGAGAAAACTGTTGTCTAGTGAAGCTCACAGAAATAGAT
The DNA here is from genome assembly GCF_001522545.3 of Parus major. Taxonomy (NCBI): domain Eukaryota; kingdom Metazoa; phylum Chordata; class Aves; order Passeriformes; family Paridae; genus Parus; species Parus major. The sequence goes on from NC_031771.1 coordinate 47,008,675, forward strand.
GAAGAAGACTTTTTTTGCCTTTGAATAACTCATCCTTAAAAATGCTATCCCTCGACTCATGGCCCATACACACCTCAGAGTGATGTGAAAATGGGAGGGGTGGGCTCTGATAACAGCAGCTCTGGGCAGCTAACATTAGGGCAATGGAAAACTATAACAAAAATAGTTTTCTTGTGAGAAACTCCATAAATTAACAGGAAGAAACTTCTGTTTCTCTACAAAGACTGGTAAAAAGACTGTAGCAAGAATTGGGACTGTTGTAACCACCAAAGTTCCAAAGTTTTTGTCTCTGTTGTCGTGTGAACAAAGGAATAGTGGGTAGATAGGGGATGAAAAGGCTTTTCTGGAAATTTATTCTGGTGTTCTTATTATTGTAGTTTGTCAATAAACTTTCTTTATTCCTTTTAAGTTTTATGCCTGTTTTGCTCTTGTTCTAATCCATATCTCACAGCAAGAAATAAGTAATTTTCTTAGTTATTGGTTTAAAACCATGACAGTAAACATCAGTTCTAGCCATATGTGCAAGAGTGCAGATTGTTGGAGGCTGTTCAGATATTCAGTTGCCTTGTCCCATAGTCTGTTTGATCTCAATGAACACCTATGGGCCTCAGCTGTCAATCACCTGATAGACAGAAATGTATTTAAGGGCAAACCTTGCTTATTTGTACAGAAGGAAAGTTCCCCCCCTCAAAATTAAGTAATATAATTAGACATTGGATAGCAGCAGCTGCTCTAACTACAGCATTACCAGTGCATCACTTTTCTTCCCAACTACTTCTTCCCTCCCTAGAGAGCTGCATTTTATGATTTATTGTGCTGCCTGTTATCTCTTAAAGTCAATATACTTAAAAATAGCACTTCAAAAGGGATCCTGATTCTGAGGTAAAACTCTCCCTCATATTGCTCACTTTCATCCAGGAGCCTAAATATTAGCAGATCTGATGTACATATATCTCTTTATTATCTCTGAGAATGCTTCTTGCTGAGACTTTCCTCTGCACTACTCTGCCAGAAGTAGAAGTTTACACCTAAGTATTCTTTACCTAAGTATTCTTTATTTTTAGCAAAAACATATTGTAATTAATAGTATTACCACTTCCTCACTTCTTTCCATTTTTTAATGTTATTTATTTTAAACAGCAGCCTGCACTTTGCCTCTCTCCCAAGAAAGACATTTTGGTACAGTGGCAATATAAGATGCTACCTTGTTACTGACAATAAAGATAACACACCATCAGGCTATACAAAGGACTGAAGAGCTAAAATATAATCACACTATGCACTGGTCAGTTCAAAGGTGTAGTGATTTCTCTTAAAGTGCTGTAGTACAGAACAAACAGTAAGCATAAAGGAGCATAGTAAGCTTTCAGCACAGCTAACATTTTGTAATAATCTAGATAGATAGACTATAAAGATTCATCACAATGTGGAAGTTTCATCCTGTATTCCAGGTCCAGAGTTTTGACTTCCAGGACTTCTGTGTAATTTTAAATTTTAGTATAATATTGCAAGCTATCATATTTCTCATTCCGTATGTTTTTATGTACTGAAGAAAAGAATCATGTACCATTTTTTGATCATGTATTTCTGGAATAAAGGGTGAGATTTTTCTTGATTGGTTAAGATTTACATTGAAAACAATGCCTCGTCTTACATTAGCTGAGAGCCATCACACTTATGAAGATACCTGAAATATCTTCATTTTGTTGCCTATTAATGACAGCAAAAGTGCAATTGGAGCTCTAGACAAGCTAATTTAAAGTGGCAGCTCTTGGCTCAGAAGCTTATTCTGATGTGAAGGTGATAAAAGCACAGAAGAAGATAGCAAAGTACACGTATTATATCAATCCTGTGAGAATTGCAATAAGAATTTACTAAGTTTGCAGGGTAATGGATAAAAGAGAGGCCTCCAAATAAAAAGGTCTTCTTTCCTCCATGACTCAGAAGTGACCTGAAATTAATTCTTGCCTGATGTTGCCTATGCTTCCAGGAAATTAAAATTTACTAAATTCTAGTGAGTGACTTATTTATCTAACAGAGGCTCCCCAGGGAAACAATAAGCCATGTTTTGCATTCTGCATTTATTGTAAGACTTTGGAGCTATTTAAGATCCTCCCATGTTGCTGTAATGGTTTAGAGGCTCTCAGTAGGTCAGCCAGCACTGAAGCACCAAATACAATGTCAACATCATTGTTAAACACAATGGAGAACTGTTAACTGTCATGGAAAAGAGAATATATTGACCATAAAACAAACTAGGAAACAAAGAAACCCTTCTGCATCATTATTTGGAATATTTCCAGTTATAGACATTTGACTAGACAGACTGATATAAACCTACAAATGTCAGAAAATAGAAAAAGAAGTTGGGAGAAAGTGATGACTGAATGAAACACAATGCCAGATGTCAGTAGGGCAGTTCTCTACAGAATGATTTACTATACATGTGTTTTCTGTTAATCATCCACTGGAAATATTACAGCCCTCAGAAGACAGAAACAATCAGCAATATGAGCATTACTTTTCTGTAAAACGGGAGGGGTGGGATAACTCAGCAATACACAAAGAAGCAGAAGTAGTCACTCTTCCCACCATACCCACCATACCCACCATCCTAAATTAACCTGAAAATACTACTATCTCTTACTTGAAAACACTTGTAAGCAGCCATCTGTGTGACAGGCAAGGATCACATGCCAATGTTTCCTCAGATGATTAAACCACAAGCTCTTGGTGTGACTGTATTGGAGCTGGTAACCTTTGCAGCTGTCAAAATAGATCTGTGTTCCTATTTTAAGGTATAGAGCTCCTTGCCCTGCAATGCTCAGCTGAACTGATCTAGATACCAAGCCTTATTTATGCACTGCCTAACTCCAGAAGCAGCTGTGGACTTCGTGACTAGAAAGATCAGTTAGATGTCCTCTAAAAGAATCAACGCTTTGTCTGACCCTTTCAAAAGTCACAAAGCTAGTTAAATCCCAGTTAGGGATTCAATGAAGAGACAAGCATATAGTCAGCATGTCCCCTCCTTTGCTGAAGCAGGATACTGTGCTTCAGAAACCTGATTTCACTCAATCACTCCCAAGTTTTGTTCTCATCTATTCTCATGGGTCCCGTCAAACACACCAGTGTTGTTTTTACACCAGCTTTAGCAATGATGACACTGACACTGTGCCAGTTAATCAGCTCTTGCTCCCCTTCCTATTGTTCTTATCATATCTGTTTAGTTTTTTTCCCAGCCCTATCATGGGTCCCACATGATCAGTAAAATGTATCAGTGTAATTTGTCTCCTAAGAGAAAATTGTTATTCAGACTACTGCTTATTCTTCTGCTAGACTTCTACTGTTTTTCAGTTACAAATTGCATGAAAGGCAGAGTAAAAAACTGCCCTGTGTTTAACCACAAATGTGAATCTGTGGCAAATGCCAAACCACTAACATCTCCTCATCTGATACAGCAGTTCCTCTGAGCTGTCCAAGGGGCTGCTCCTCCTCCTGCATCCTTCTGACAACTATTGTGGCAGAAATGCAGAAGGAACAGCTGAGAGAGAAGCAGCATGAAGTACCCACACTAAGTGTAGAGACTGTTACTATGTGATGGTTTTTTCTCTCAGTGGAACTTTCAATACTATTTGAGTTGGATTTTTGTTTTGAAAAAGGGTATTTTAAAGGGGAGTTTAAAATTTGTCAGAGTTCCTTGCAGTAGAGGATTAAGTGAAAGATCTGACCTTATACAGCAGCACTGTTTTGATCTGGGTTGCACTCTGTTGTTAAGAGTGTTTTTCTCCATCATTGGGAAAAAAAACCCAACCTATGTGTTCTTTCCAGTCCAAATATTTTGAACTCAAGGAATGTGAAAATATTCAGTAAGACCTTACCTTGATCAGAGGACCTCAATAGCTGAGACAAGGTTACATTTTATAACCATCAGGTAGAATTCCTGATTATGCCTACTATTTGTACTGTGCTATCATACCAGAAGCAAATATTTGGAGATAAAAAGCCTTTTGTTGACTTAACACTCTGGAGCGATGCTATGGAATAATTTAGGTGTTTACTTTAGGAGGCTCCATAAAGGTCAAATGAATCCTTAGCAAAAAATCTCTTGTACTGTATACTGCCTATACAGTCCCTGTGCAGAGATTGACTAATATTTTTATCTAACACAATTTTAGTTGAAAATATCTCTCTATAATATATTATACATTTTCCATGTGCTACAGATATAAGTCATACAGATAATATAGAGAGATGTATTATTTCAATCTAGGTTCTGATATAACTTTAGGCAATGACTCTCCTGAGGAAGTCTGGGTTACACACTACTCCTGGAATAATGGTTATTAAGGTCATGATTATTGCAAGTTAGTGTTCAGTGTACATAGTGATTCATACAAAAAATATCCTTCATAAGGCTGTCCTCATCTTAATATATTAATATTGTTTGCATTATTCTGAGATAATGCTTTGCAAACTTAGGCTGGTTATAATGCAGTTCTGTTTGCACATTTTCATTCCTGCCTCCATTTCCATTAGAAAATACTTGGGTAGGAAGAAACCGATTTGTTTATATCCTAGATATATTTTGGGTTTTTTCTTGAAAATATAAAGCAAAAACTCTTTATAGGAAACATTTAACTTAGCATAAAGTTAAATATTTTATTGAAACTATTGGAGAGGAAAAATGAATGACAAGCTATGAAGGAATTTCTTACCTTCTTTCCCAGTAGTCCAGCATTTGTTACATTCTCCCAGAATACTGAAACTATGTATTCTGGCAATGTGTTAAATCATCAAACTTCATAATGTTTTGAGACTTAGACAAGTTTGAAGTATTGAAAATTTTCAAATAATCATTGTGGTAGCAGCAAAAAAAAAGATGATTATATCTTTGTGATTAGGATACAAGGTTGACTACAGTTCCTGCTGCTTTAAAGATTTGTCTGGTTGTACGAAGCAGGACAGCATCCACAGTTGAGAAACAGCAGAATTTCTCAGCTTTCACAATCCTTTGATTGAGACTCTTTTTAGTAAAGCAGGACCTATGGATTTATGTCCTTTTAGTTCCAAAAGGAAATCAAACAACTTGTGAACATCTGAAAAGAAGGCTAACACTCGGGTTTCTGATTAAAACCTGTCTCCTCCCTCTGCAAACATGGGAGCCTGTTCCCACCTCCTGCAGGATGTTTTATCTGTTATTATACTGCAACTAGTTTGACTGAATTTAATATACCATTTGGGAATATCTGAAATAATATATTTGAATTAATTTACTATTTACTCTTGCCCTCCCCTCCAACATCTTAGGCAAGAAAACCTAACTTGCTAAGATTTGATATGTATGGGCAAATGCTAACCAAAAAAATCTATTCATCTACAAGATAACTTTAATATTAATTAAATAATCATACACACCTATTAAAATTCTGTAAAAGATACTTGGCTCAATCCTACAGCAAGAGTAGATGATACAGCAGGGTAACCAGGGCAATTAACCAGACCATATGCTCCACACAAAACATGGAAGATCAGCATCTCTTTTATCTCCTATTATTTGAGAATACAACCTGCTTGTTTCTTTTTAAAAAAAGCACACTGCCTTCTGGTGACAAAATTATTGTTTAAGTGCAGGTTGTATCGAAGCTAACTATTGCAGTTTTTGAAAGTATGGCACTAAAGATACGTGAGATCTAAAATAATATTAATTTAACCAGGGGAGGACCAGATTTGTGAGAGATGTTCAGTGAGAAATGCCAGGATTTTTTCTTATTGCCAGAAGATCCTCTTCAAAAAACCCAGTCCCAGAGTCCATTTTGCTTATGGAGCCTTATATTTCTCCCCAGAGTGGCTCTAAGCATTCCTGCTGGCCTTTGGCACCACTTGTTTCCTGATTATAGGTTTTTCTATCCTCAGTGAAAACTCTAATCAATTTAAAGTAAACAAAATAGAAGATTAATCTATAGATAACAGCTTCACTGGAAAACTGGGACTTCTCAGAATTATGTATTTTACCTGTTTCAATCTGTCACAAACACTGACTGTTAATGAGTTGTTAAAGCAAAAAGTATTCTGATTTAATCATACTTCAGATCTCAGCTTTGTCCTTAAATGAAAAAGAAAAGCCTGTCCAAATCTTGTAAGTTCTCACGATCAGGGGATATTATTTCCTGACCAGCTTTAAGAAGCTTCTCCTTCCATTGACTTTTCCCTAGTCCTTATCCACCTGCCTCTCCTCCTGCTTTCATCTATCCCTTGATTCCCTCTCAGGCTTCAAAACTGAATCAACTCCTGAATCTGTGTTTCAGGTCTACATTCTCAGTGGTAGTTTATCCAAAGAAGTCTGTAAGTACAAAGAAAACACTGTGCGTGAGAAATCAGTGATGATTTCACTATTTCTCCTCATTTCAGTTCTTGCCAATAAACTATTTTGTGTCTTTCAGAGAAAAAGAGCTGCTGCAAGATACTACCTTGGTATGAAGATTACTGTACCATTAGGCTCAGAGAAGGAAAGATAAGAAGCCGCAGAAATACCCAATAATCACATTATTTAAGGAAATCCCCAAATAGTACTTAGCATGTTACATTTAATAAGCATCCATACAGCCATTTCCACTTTATACCTTACTGAATTCAAGATTTTATATTTTTCTACATTTATTTGTGTACAACTGCTTTTAAGTATTTGCTGTCTCTAAACAATTGGTGACCTGACCTACCAGGGATTATAAATAGAAATACTGTTGTGAAAACAGTAAACTGGAATACGAATCAAATCTTTTCCCTCTCCCTACAGCTTTTCAGTCAGTTTGTGGCTTTTATCTAGAGAGTTTCATATCAAAAGCAGTGGAAATAAACAGGTCTAACAAGATTTCAGGTTTATCTCGATAGATCTTTTCTTCACTGAGTTTTAAACCAAACTCCTTGCACAAAAACTTGGTGAGTCATATTTGCATAAAGCAGAGTGTGCTTCTGAAATCTTGGAGAAAATAAAGGCTGTCCTTACTAAGACTTTAAATTGTAATTTAGTGATTATGTACTTGGCCCTAGGCTGTTACCTACATTATGTATTCTTGCTTAAGGACATTAAACCTGGTTGGTAATAGTTTGGTCGACCAACATGAGAAGTTTAATCATATCAGGCTAACAGATCACTTTCCTGACCTTCGCTCTCTGCAAATGTATGAGGAACTGTTACTGCAGTAGTGTGTCCTTTATTTTACTGTAATAGTTTCAGCCTCAGTATTATTTTCAAGGAATGTGCTATTCCACATGCTCAAATTAAAGCAAGGCTTGTTATGAGTAAGTGAGCCTCCAGCCTTATAACTGAAGCACTTAAGTCCTCTGCTAGAGGTCTCTTGGAGGTCTACATCCTTTTTTTTCCCAGATCATAATTCCTAGAAGTAGAATCCAAATTTTCTGGAGAATATTTCTTATGAATGATGAAGAACTAGAAAGTAGCTTCTGAACTGAGGATTGAGAAAGTGGCTAGGCAGTGTAGAGCTAAGTATAAATGCTGCTGACAGACTAGGACCATAAATCTTGAGATAGGAAGGCCAAACAGATGTATTTATGCCATATCTCCTTGCTAGTTTACATTTACATTTGCGTTCTCCTAGCCTGGTCTTTGTTATGAATACAATCTTCAGCAGGTTATTTAATAAAGCTGGATGTGGCACAATCTGCACAAGTTACTGCTATTTGACTACCTTTTCCACTCTTATGTCAAGAAAAACAATCAAAATGCAATTGGTTTAACATTAGCATTTTATACATTAAAAAAACACCTCCCAGACAAACAGTTCCATGAAATCATAAGGGGGCAAAAGCAGTACAAAGTTAATTTTTAAAGAGTCCATGGTAAACATATTTGCCATGACTAATTACTTATAATGATTTAACTGCTATCTGTCATATGGTGCTAGAGACATCTGGAGACAGAGGACTTTTGATCTATAAAAAAACAAGAAAAGGCTGCCAAGCGCTCCATTTTTAGCAAAGAGCAAATCTCTTTGTTGCATTTGAATAGAGTCACTCCAGAATTATTACATGGAAACTTAATTAATATTTATGTTTTTCAAAATACTTTGTTACTCTTCTTTTCAAATAAATTTACTACCTTCTTGCAGAATGAACAGTTTGTTACTGATGATCAAATTTCAGAAACTAAGGAGATTTACTTCAAATTTTATCTGAAGTTTTGAGCATTAAAAATAATTTCACTTGAAATTCAACTTTCAATTATTCTGTTTTCCTTAACAGGAACCAGGATAGAGAAGAGGTGAAAAATAAATATTTTCAAACTGGCTAGAGAAAACAAATCAATAGGATTTTGTTAATTAGAATATCCGAGATTTAAAATTTGTACTGATCTTTTTACTAGCTCTGGGAAGTGGAAGACATCTGTAATGCAACACACACTGCCAGTCTGCCCTGGGCAGAAGATAGGGAGTGACCCCACTCAGAAGTACTTTTTGCCCTGCTCTACACAGCCACACAAAGCCACCGAAGAACCAAGAAACAGTTCCAGGTTTCCACATGTCTCCATGCATCCCTCCTGCTTCCCCCTCAGCTGAAATACAAAAGCAATCTTCCCTAGTTACTTTCTTACTTCCATTTATGAATTTTGCCAAAATTATTAGAGTTGAATCAAAATATTAATAGAATACTTACAGGTATCTTTTTGTATCTACACTTACTCCTTTAGGCATGCAGAGCTGTGAATCTACTCTTTGTAATAAGGCCGTTAATGAAGCCAATCCCTTCATGTTTTGTCACTACACACAATACTACTGAGATTTCTTCAGTTTTTCAACCCCATTACTATTGCTGAATTCCTCAGTGAGTGTCCAGCTATGACAAATTCAAACTCCATCAGTTTAATTCATAATAATGTATGAATGGGGAATAGAAACCAGTGGATTTTGGTTTCATTATTGTAGACTTTTGCTTCACTTTTAATTTACTTAAGCATCACAATATAAAATATTAATATAGTTATATAGTATAATTAACATGCTAATTTTTTCTTGCTAACTATTGTGCAGTGAGTTCCTTTACAAATGTGGCAGCATAAAACTCAGGAAAAAGCTGTCCTCTATAGGGACTGGATCTACTTTGTGCTACTTCAGTTTTTGCCTCTAACTCACCCCAGGCAAGCCTCTCTGTACATTGCTTATTCATAATATGGTTCTCCACAAAACCACTACTCTTCTTTCACAACTCCTTTCAGCCTAGGATGGACTTTATTGTTTTCTTGTGGTCCCCTTATCAAACTCAGAAGCTGCTCAAGAACCACTCTCTCCTCTATTTTCCAAATTACTGATCTAATAACATGCAACTCATTATATTCCACTAAAGCCCAAAGCTGTTGATTAATTTAGTTAATCTGAGTTTCCTAAGAGCCACATCATAATTCCCAAGGCAATGAAGATATGTTTGGTTTGAAGCTTAGGACCAAGTTAATCATGTATCATGCCTAAACCTGGTTAACATCCAGAATATCAACATTCTTCTTCAGCCCCCTGAAGAAAGTTCTATCTACCAGGCATTCCTGGGGAGTACCTATTGAGTACCAACAGGAACTGGCATCTCAGGAGATATAATGGCAACCACAACAGTTTTAAGAATTAAACCTAATTGCCCCACTTTACTCTTTATACCCTACCACAACTGCTATAATGTCAAAGGCTAGTGTCCTGGAGGGGTGTGCTAGCCAGCAATTCTGGTTTCCAATAGTTTTTTTCAATCCACATGCCAATGATTGTAAAGTATTGGCTCTGTCTTTGGGACAACATCAATAACCTTACTCTCTTCTTCTCTGGTAAGTAGAATCAAGTTCAATTTTTTTTATTCTCTCTGGACCAGAGAAACATATTTTATCTTCATCAGTGGAACTCATTACAAACAAAGGGAAGACAGTCCTTCCCAAACCAAAAATCTGTTGTGCTTAAACTATTTCCCTGAAAGACAGCAGCCACCTGAGCCTGACCTTACACATGTACAGGTAAAACTGAAACAGAATTATGAAGTCCTGTAACAAAACTGATTACTGCATTAGCAGTGTTATGAAAGATACAGGGAGACAAAGAGAGTAAGCAGGAGAAGGAGATTTCTTCTAGAAATATACTACCCTTATAGCTTTCAACCTAAAGGCTGAAATATTGTAAAACAGGGCAATTTTTTGAGAATAAAATTCAGAATTTTAATGAAGAAGCTGCATCTTCTTTACAGCTTTGTTAAGTTTAGGATTTTTTCTGAGTAAGAATCATAGAATCACAGAATGCCTTGGGCTGGAAGGGACCTTAAAGATCTTACAGTTCCAACTCCCCTGCCGTGGGCAGGGAACATGCACCTTCCACTAGATCAGGTTGTCCATTAGCAATACCTTTCAGCAATGCTTTTACTTTCATCACCAGAAACAGCTGCTTGCTGGGAAAAGTGGAAAGAACTAACTAGGAATCTAGTGTTTATATAGTTTTCTGTGACTGTTCCTTGCCACTTTTCCATCACTAATGGTTTGATAATATAGCTACTTTGAGCCACAGATACCAAGTGTTTCCAAGTGCTGTGGTTTAGTCCCAGTAGGCAGCTAAGCACCACACAGCCAAACCTGGAACACCAAGGTGTGTTATACTGTCTGGATCTAGGAGTTTTTACTTTTAATACATAATTTTCCATAAACAAGTACACAAGGTGTAAAGTAACCACTGTCAGGTATCAGTCCCAAGGAGGGCTTCTTTGATGTTTATAAGTGTTTTATATACTGTTGGCATTTGGATGCAGATTTAAAACATTTTGGACGTATTTTTGCCTTGAATATAAAGATAATACATACAAAAAATGCTTGTAGAAAGGATGCTTAGTAAACAGAGATAGTCCTAACTGTGATTCTAGTAATAAAACTGAGTAATTAAGTTATGTGGGAATATGTATAATTTGATTTTCAAAGGGCATTTCGATTATTCACAACTTACTAGCACTAGCATTGATTAGTTTCACAATGAGGTATTTGTGCCTACTTGAAATAGATGGATTTTAATATGTAGTTACATATATATAAGATTAATGGTGAAATTAGCATCCTGCTAGTTCAGTATAAAGTATCTCATTAAGTCACATAAAAGGGCCTGATGACATGAGATTTCCAGTGTCACTTTATTTTGATGTTTAAGGCCACACTGCTTAAGATATGCAAACAATGATTCCTGTCTTCTACTTACCTCTGCCAATGTTTATTCTTTCTGTTTATTCTTTTACAAATGAGGACAGTTAGTCGTCTGGTTTGTTCAGGCATTATTACCAATAAAAATGAAATCCCTAAAAGATCTTCTAATGAAGAAAGTCAACACTGGAATTTAGTTTGGACATGAAGTTTCAAGAATTAATAGTGGGTAGAGCTAAATATTACTTAAAGAAAATTTCTTGACTACTTTGCAACAGAAAAACTAATTGCATGTTCCAGTGGTAGGAACAAGCCGAGGATACATTCTAGAAATCATGAGGAAATAACTGATATAGATTGGGCCAATTAAACTTTATTTAAACTTGTTTTAAGACTGTTAAGGAAACTTAGTAATATTTTGAGTCAGATTTATTATTTTTCATAAAAGCTGACAGGTGGTCTCACAGATCTTCTAGTGGCAAAGCTAATTTCATAGGTTCCCTATGCCCAGGGGTGTTTGTTCCAGCGGATGAAGAAGGGCAGAAAGCTACTGCCTCAGAAATTGTACCAATTCCCTGCTTGTAAATCCAGATTAGTTCTCTAATCTTAAAAGGAAAAAAATAATAATAAAAGCACGGTCTTTCTGAAGTCAGAGGGAGACCGAGTTAAAGCCTACTTCTAGAGAGCTTGTTTCATGGAGGCAAACATGGTTCAGTAATCCTGCTGCATTTTGCCATTTCCTTTGAGTTGGGATCTGCAGTGCTGCACTTTACCCAAAAGAAAAGGAAGACTATCTCGCTCCAAGTCTGTCACATTTGTGACACTGAGAACAGTTCACAGAGAACCACACCCTCAAAAAAAAGAGTAAATAAAAATTTTAGAGGCAGAGCAGAGGCAATTCAGGTGAACAACACTTTCTACTTTCTGTAGAATACCCAAGAGGAAGAAATTGTTTTTAAAAGTGCAAAGAACCCTGTGTCCTGCTGCTTGACTTCCTATTCTGTTGAAAAGGACAGTTGTGCTAGTTCCTCAGTTTGGTTAATAAACAGGTAAGTCTCACACCAAGTAGTAAGAAAACATCTGAGTTTTCATGTTCTCAGTTATCTACTTGACTGAGAAGAGGTAGTTCCATCTATAAACATCTTAGATATTGAATCACCCTAATCTTTTAATACTTGTATCTCTGAAAAAAAATAATTGCATAAAAAGTAGTGGCTACAGTTAGTACCATGAATAGAGCTGACAGTCAAGCATAGAGGAGAAGACTTAAAATTTCCATTATTTCCAGTGCACTTATTTTTTGTCTACCGCAGAAATGGTACTGATGTACTCGTTTTGAGAACATAATTTTCTGCATTTTTTTTACTAGAAAAGGAAACTGGGAGGTGGTGAGGGGAGGAGATATCAGTTGATGTGACTGTCCCAAACACGAAGCCAGCAGTCTGGTATTGTGAATCTCCCTGTGGATGGGTCAAGTTAGGGGCTGATAAGGGTATTTCTGCACACTATGTTGGTACCAGATGAAAAAACCCATTCAAAAATCTATCTGTTTAATAATTACTGCAATATTGTCTCTTCAATAAGTGGTATTTACCTTAGATATTCAAAATCAGTAATAACAAGTAAATAAATAATTTAGATTAGAATAATTTATATATTGTATTTGGAAGTACTGGGAAGGTATAGTTGCCTCTGCCTTGGTACAAGAGGAAGTCTTTAGTTTCATGCCATGTCAGAAGGAAAGTCCTGTGGTTGCTGAAATTGAGTGCCAAGCTCTAAGCATGGGAGTTGGTTTACTGGAGTATAAAACTAAGCTGGAGTTTAGCTTAGTTTTAGCTTAGTGAAGATTGAAAGAACAAAGCATGAATTTGAGACCTAGTGCATGAGAAGAGGAAACAGAGTGGACGCAATGCCCCCACATGCTAAGGGACAGTGAATACAGGGTCACATTTAGTTTCTGCACACTTGCATGTCCTGGTGATAATGCTGCAGTGGCGGCAACAACTTCTACAAGGTCCCATGGCTCCTCAGGGCAGGTGCACTGTATTAAGGCTCTTCCTTGAAGCTCTGGTAACAGGCTCCCTGCAGGTGCAGAGCGATTGTTCCTGACATATCTCCTCAGCCCTTGAGCCATGCCGTGCCCTGCCAGCGAAGAAGCTGCCGGCAGAGCAAGCACGGCCCCTGAGGCAGCAGTGGCAGAGAAACCTTCCCTAGCCACAGCTGAAACCCATAGGGAGACACACCCAAACCTGCCTGGGTGAGAGGCTCTCCCGTGGGCAATTCCACAAGGGTGGCACTGCACCCCAGGCACTCGGGAGCCATTGTGGCACACGACCAATGCCAAGCAGACGGGTCAAAGAGTCACCTCGGGCCTTTTAGGACGCGATGTCCCATGCCCATCTTGCCCCTTCGCTGCAGCTCAGCGTGGTGGCTACCGGGCTAATGAAACCACGTCTGGGAGTTGTAATACTAAACTAATGTGTGGAGCGCCTTTGGCGTAAACCCCACAGAAGCGTTTAAGAAACGCTTCGCCCCCGTTAAGGTCGCGCACGGGCACGGGAGCTCGGCGCTGTCCCACGGCAGCTGCGGCGGGGCGGGGGCTGCTCCGGGCCGGCACCGCCCCGGGCCGGCGGCCCCGCGCAGGCGCCGTGCGGGCAGGGCGCGCCCCGCCGCCGCTGGGCCGGGCCGGGCAGGGCGGCAGCGGCCCCGCTGCCAACGCGGAGCCGCGCGGGCAAGGCGCTAGGAATGGCTCCGGCAGCGACCGGCGGGATCCCGCCGACTTGGCCATCGCTGGGCCTGATGGCTGACGGGCTGGGCAACAGCTCCGCTCTCGGTGGGTCGCTGCGGCCTCGGTCCTTCGCGGTGGGACGCTTCAATCCGCGACCCCCTCGTTCCCCGCCGGCGGCCCTTGTAGCGCTCCGCAGGCTGTGACCTCGCTGGGCAGTACGGCCTCACTCGCCGCTCGGATGTCTGGTGTGACCCCGCTGCTTCTGCCGGGGGGCGACGCGGTTTCTTCGGGGTCCCCGGCGTTCGAGTCGCTGCGGGGGACGAGGGAGGAGAGTGGCAAGGCAGGGGCGCGTCCCCCTCCGACCTGGCCCCGGGCAGCCCGGGGGAGCGGGCTTGGAAGGGATCGAGGCTGAAGTTTCTCCCGCCTGTCAGCGGAGCGCGGCGGGGGCGCTCGGGCGGGCTGCGAGTGCCCTCAGCACCATCACACGGCGCTTACTGTCGCGACACCCCGGCCTGGTGGTGTAGTAGGTTATGGCCAGGAGTGGCGAGGGAAAAAAAACAATCAAATAACTGTAGTGAGCTGTACGAGCTCGAGTCTGGCAGCTCTTCCGTAGTTGATTCACTTTGACTGGAATCGGATGGCTCTTAAGATAACAGTGCATTAAATAATTGTTTCTATTTTACCCTTGCTTGTGAGTTTAAGCTTGGCTTAACTTTTAGGTTTTGGAAATGAAAAGTTGACTGTAACCCTTGAGAACTCTGAAGAGCCCTTGCACTCATACAATCACAAGAGGAAGTTAGTTTAAAATGACATTTTCTTTGTTTATGTCTAACCATAACTGTTACGGTACTAATAATCTCAAAATGAAGCAGAATTTGTTGCCTGTGTAGCCTGAAGTGCTTTTTTTTTTTTTTTGGTTCATTGTCCATGATGCTCAAACGTTTGTATTAAAAATTGATGCTCATTTCCACTTTCAGCTTGATCAGCTGTATTACTTTTGGGTGGTATGACATAAGTAAGAGTGTACCAGCTGGTTTGAGAGTAAACTTTCAACTTAGTTGAAACAGTTAAGATGGCCATACTTACTAGCAAAAAACAAATCCAGAAATGCTTCTTGTCTTTCTGGTGTTCCTTTTGTATATTTGTATATTACTTGGTGTAAAGGCAAGCTTGGTTAGAAGGGTTTGAGATATCTACTACCTGCTGTTTATTTTCTGAATGCAAGAGGAATGGAAGGTTTGTCATCAAGTGCTTCAGTAGAGTGAAAATAATTAAGTACCACTGGGCACCTTAAATTTCAGATTAATATTTACTGATAGCTGCTGTCTGGGGACCTGAGGTTTTCTATGCAAAGATAGGAGGAGGAGAGAAGTTGTGGATTTCTCTTCTCTTCTTGATCATGGCTATATATATATATATATATATATATATATTAACAGATTACGAACAACTTGCTCTTTGACTGTTACTTCAGTATATTACTGCATGTTTATACATGCTGTGATTACTATACAGTCTACCTACTAGTGGTATTTTGAAGAGGCTGTAAACAGATTTTTTAGTAAATGAAAGGATGTGTGTATATATAGGTTTATACAGACCTTTTACAAATGTTTATACTCAGGATTGCTTTATTGAACTTGGTGGGTGGAGAACTCTTGGTATGCTATGTGCATTTGTAGGATTTAATAACTATAACAGCAATTTAGTCGTATATATAGGTGAATAGGATTATAACTACGCAGGCTAAAAGTTGGCAAGTCTAGCAAGAGATGCAAAAGCTATAAAATAATTTTATTCTCAGAGTTTTATAATTGTTTCTGACAGAGTTTTCTGTCAACGTATCTGCTGTATCTCAAGATCGCAGTGTACCTCTTCACAAAGCAGATATATAGGTTTGGATTAAAATTGATTTTTGACTCCTGTAAACTAGTGAGGATTGTTGGTAGTGTGCATAAATTCATTGATGTAATGTGCTTGATGGCATTGATTTAGTGCTGCTCACTAGATGTTGATTGTACTTTTAAATTTAACTAATGGTATGTAATAGTACTAAATAGCTGATGTGTCCAGGAAGGATTTTATTTGATTGCTTTTTCACAGCCATACTGAAATGTGCTTTATTAAATGTATTGTAGCTGTTTGCAGAGTGTCTTTTATTTGAAAACTGAAATTTGAAGAACAGATTTCCAACAGAAATGCAAATGTAAAGCACCATTTCTGTGTATTTTTGCCTATATGCTGCTCAAGTAGTGACCAAAGCAATTACACCATAAGCACTGCAATTTAGTACTGGGAAACAGTGAACCATAAGCTTTTTGTCTTTGTATGTGTTAATGCAGCATTATCAACCACATAGTGTGTTGCACAAAGAACAGACTACATCTTACTTCCTTTTATATTTAAATTTTTCCCTTTCTCAACATGACCAAACTGCTCTATAAACTTATTTATTTTTTTTCCCCCTCATTGAATTCTAAATAATGTCAGATGCCTTCATGGTATGAACCATACTGATGGTTGATGAGGTTTGGTCTTCTCTGTTGGTTCTTAACAAGCTCTCTCTGTAGGGGAATTGCAATGCTTATTGCAGGTATTTCAGCGCTCAAAATTGTTGAGTCTTATATGCATTATACAGTAATACTTTTAGGTATATTTTTTTTTGCTGTGAGTAGGACCTACCTTACATAGCAGGTACCTCCTTTCTCAATCTCCACCCTACCCTCAGGCTTTCAGAGAAGCCAGTCTAAAACTTTCTGCAGAAAATTGATAGGGTGTGTAATTCAGAAAAAATTTGCATTAGTGAAGAATTTGTCAGGGTGGAGATTTACCTCGTAGTGTAGAAAGCTCTCTTTCCAGACCTCCTGCAGAATTTGCCTACAGTCAAAATTTTTGTGGTGACTTTGGTGAGCCAGAGATTTTGTCTCTAATGCAAGGACTCTTAGCAGGCTGTAGCCTGAGTTACTCTGAAAAGCTTGGTGTTTTATGGTTTTGAGCACTCTGGTGGGTACCATGGATGCTGTTTTTGGTGTTATGTTCAGGTGGGTCATGCCTGAGATTTGCTGCCTGGGTCTTATTTTTGGTGTTCACAGAGTAGGTGCACTTAAAATGAGCTTTAAGGAAATGTGGCTGATCCTTCTGCTCCCTTTCTTGAGATACTACATTTGACAAATCTGATGAAGGCTTTGAAGTCTGTTCTTAACAGAAATTCTTAATCAGCCCTGCTTAACCTCTAAGGCAGTTGGCAGTGTGTTATTACTTGTCAGTATGTTCCTTCATCATGTGGCTTCCTTTTTGTCATCACACTTCCTGCTTATTTCACTTCTGGTTGTAGGTTCTGATTACTACAAGGAAGCTAGAAGTTAAGCGGAATTCACAAATGTGTTGAATGTTCTTCTTCGATGATAGGTGTTTTTCCTTTGTTATTCATTTCAAGCATATTCCCTGAAGTGCAATTTCCTTGAACAATAGACAAAGCAAGTGGTAGGGAATAGGTTTTCATCACTTAAGAGTTTTTTTCCTCTAGAAAGTAAACTTTTTCTTAACCTCTTCTTTACTGACTTTTCTAGTTTGTCTGCTCTCTTCCACTGCTCAGCTACCACCTGACTAGTAAGGCAGGAAAGCCCTAACAGGGAAGCCTTCGTAGTTATTTTTTATATGTTTTGGGCAGTGGTATATTTTGTCTTGTGATTGAAATTGCTTAGTAATTCTATCTGCTTAGTTTTGCAAAAGCAATTTGAATGTAGTGTCCACAATAGACAAATACTATTTGAATCAGATAGCTCGTAAAAAGTGTGTTTATTTTGAAGTTGCATCAAACTGTTAATGTTAAATTTACTATTAGTAAAATAATTAAAGATGTATATTAAATGAAATCATGATTACCATCAGAGTAAATGATTTACCTAAATGATTTCCCTGCTAAGTATCTGAATTAAGAATCTAAAACAAATTAAATTCGACTTGAAAATGGAGACCTCTACTGTGGCTGTAATGGAGTGCTTTATCTCTGAGTAAGTTGAAGGTACTGAATGAAAGTATACAGCTGATTTAGAACTTCTTATCTTTTAAGGAAATATCTGCCACTTCTGAAATGCTAGGAGATACAAGCTGGCATTGAATTAACTTTACTAAAACTCAAGTTTTTTAAAGTTAAGTTTTTAAAATTCTTTAGATTGGGGATGTAGATTAAATAATTCAGATTATTTAGTGTGTATTTAGGAAATTGAGCTAATAAACAAGGAGTTTTTATTTTTATGCCTGAATTTAAAAGCATGTAATTTAACATGAAAGAAATTTTATGCTAAATGATACTTAAAATGAATGCTATAAATGAAAGAGCACATCCAGATTGAGCAATCTGATCTAGTGAAGGAGTCCTAGTCAATAGTGGCGGGGTTGGGATTACATAGTCCTTAAAGTCCTTTACAATCCAAATCATTCTATGATCCATCCACCTTTGATATCTGTCCTGGAGGTAGGAAGTGTCGTTAGTGTTTAATGTAGTTCAAAATGTACTTCTTCTAGGGCCAGGAGAGAAGTATCATCATCAGGTGTCTTCTTATTGCAGGGGGAGCTGGGGTCACAGGCTGCCTGGCCATTTTTCTCCTTGTGGCATTGCCACCAAAAGCTTAAGCAGTGCTTTTAGCAGCAGTGTGTGTCTGTGTGGTGAATTGAGCCACAAGTGATCTAGGTACGAAAGTCAGGAAAAGAGAAAGCATCAGAAAAAGCCGCCAAAAGAACCAAAACCCACCCATACAAACTATATTCTCTCTAATTATTTTGAACCTTAAGTGGTGGCCCTTTTTTCTGCAGGTGGGTAGACTGGCACATTAACGGTGAGGAAGGGGAGAAATTCCTAAGCTGATGTTGCTACTGTGCAGTTTGAGCTACTGAGATGTTTGAGCAGATCATCTGCCATACTGAAATATTAAATTTGCCTTGTACTTAAATAGGTTGTATGTGATCATATTTAATTTGTTTAAATATTAATTAACATTAAGACCAACAATAGTTTGTTTGTGTATGCTGTGAGATTGATATGTTTCATTTTCATGCCTAAAATCAGGGAATATGATCCTGTAACTCCTTAAACATCATGGACAAGAAGACAGTGAATATAAATGTACTTATTTTTAGTAGGTAGACTCAAATAATCGAATTAACATATAAATAAACCTTTTTAAAAGGCAGACATGCCATAAAAGGTAGATGGCATGGACATAATGGGCAAAATCCAGAGTAAGGAAATAGGATTCTTTACCAGTAGAACAGAGAGATTACATCATTGTTTATGGGCCACTTTCTGTAAATTAAACAATACAAAAACAAGTGGAATGTGCCTGAAGTAATCAGATGGGTTTAGAGTATACTTAGATTTAGTATAGGAGATTTAGAAAACCAGTCTGTTATTTTAATGCTGAGTTGTATATTGCTAAAGTAAGAACTAAACTGCTTTGATCTTGGTTATTTAAAGGATTTGTTTCCCAAGAATCTTAGTTGTACTTTAAGCAAGATAGGATTAAGATTAAACATTTCTAGAAATTTCTCATGTGCGTTATGAAAAGTTTGTCTATGCCATGTAAAAATTTAATGAAGCATGAAACATTTTTCCATTTATCTGCTAACTTTTTTCCTTTTATATTCTGTTTCCTGAAGGTGCTGTAAATTGTCTTGAGCAATTGCTGAGGTGGAAGAACAGTAGTACCTTTGTAGCTGAATAACAGTGGTTACAGCCAAAAGACTTGTCTGAGGTTGACTGTCTTTATATTTTGCTTCTTAGGTAAGGATTAAGTAAGGGCAGGCAATATTCAACTTCAGTACTTGGCATATATTAATTTTTAAGCAAATGAATGCCTGGGATCTGAATTAATAGTATGAGTGCAATTTATTATTTACAGCTTAAGCATCACTAAGTGTGCTGAATATCGCTTCTAAACAATTTCATTTAGATCACATCTTCAAGTAATTTTCATATGTAGAATGGTATACAATGATTGGTGTATAAAAATGCCAGGACAACAAAGCACTGAAATAAATCAGTTCTTTTATGAATTGTCTCAAGTCAAGGAAGATTGCTGTGGCCTGATTAAAACCATTGAAAAGCAGCATCATACATCATGAGAATGAGATAAACTGTCACCAGTCTGATATAAGCATAACGTGCTTCTGGGGAAAGGGAATAGGGAATGTACAATGAGTGATGTAGCTGTGACTTGGGACATAATACAAAATGTATTGCCCATTTAGGTACTCAAGGCTTGGCTTTGCATTATGTCATAATTGCTGAGGGTTTTGAGGGCAGACTGTGTAGGGTGCTTGATAATGAAAGCTGAGTGCTTTGCTCTGCTTGTAAGGTTACACAGCACCAAGTATTTGATTCAGCTAAGTTAATTTCTTCTAGGATATTTTTGTTTTGCTTTTGGTGAATTTTTGTGTCTGACCAAAAAAAAAATAAAAAAATGAATGGCATCATGAAGTTTCTGGACTTCTTGTAAATGATGTGGTTTTTTTTATAGAAATGTTATTGATATAATGTTTTAATAGCAATATTTGTTTCTTCTTGACTTTTTGTGGGAGAGTTGAACTTTCAGGTATCTGATTGCAGCCAAAGAAAAGTTACATAGGCCTGTGTAAATAAGCTGGTATGTTGAAGTATCCATGTTAATTTAATGAATTTTTAAATTAAAAAAATACTTTTCTAGTTCAAGACCTCTGTAAACCTTAACCCTTTTAATAGACTGATCTTTGCTACAGTATTCAGTTAATAAATTATGATTTTTTCAACATTGTTCTGTCAGTAAAAAAGTGTCGGTATAGGCACAATTCTCCTTCCAACTTGCGTAGGCTGTATCTTTCGGAGCATTTGTCTAGATTACCTGTTGACTGCAGATGAGATTTTAGCTAATGAGATTTTCTCATTGGTGTTTGATGTGTCAGTCTACAAGCAGAAGTACCAAATTATAAAACTGATTATGTAGGAAGAAAAAGAATCAGAAAACAAATTCAAATCATGGTTCTTGACATAAAGGCTTTTCCAGGTGTTACATATTAGGTAGGCTGGAAATCTCAACCTGAGAGGCACTTGGCAGTTCGCTCTTTTTGGGGAGTGGTGATGGTGTTAAATTGTATCTGTTTTCAGTGGCTGTGTCAAGCTGTTGGGGTTTCAAGTTGATGATTTAAAAATAATTGTTCTGGACATTATACTTTTTTTTAATAGAATCATAGAATGCTGAGGGTTGAAGGGGACCTTAAAGATCATCCAGTCCCAACCCTCCCTGCACCACCTCTCACTAGACCAGGTTGCTCAAGGCCTTATCCAACCTGGCCTTGAACACTGCCCTCACAGTTAAATTTTTTTTGCACATAGTTAATGCTACTGCCATTATTTTTTGAACATACTCTGAGACTGTGGCTACATGTTACTACAATTACTCTGGGAAACTTTGTTCTAGATGTACTTGGCTATCCTTGCTCATTGTTATTTCCCCACTTCAGCCTACTCAGTCAGTGGATTGCCTTAATAGAGGAGTTTTCCAAACCTTAGGCTATCTTGATTCAGTAAAATGACTGCTTAAAAACTAAAGACTTTTGTGGCGTTTTTTCTAAAATCTGGTTTTCTCAGTAAACCAGTTTAAAACTGTTTTCAGGGCTGCAGTCTGTCAGGAGCACAGTGAGTGGGATAGCAGGGACTTGAATGGGAAGGGACCTCCTAAAGCCACTTTGCATCTGGAGGAATTTCAGTGAACCACGACTTGGAAAGCCTGAGGCACGGACCTCTAGCCATGTGATAAGGCCCCCTCGCTCTCTAAGTTTGGTGGGAATTGCCTGCCATGGTTATGGAGAAAATAGATACTTGTTTGGGCGATGTGCGCCACTCTTGCCAAAAAGAGACTTGGAAAACCCAAAATGTTGAGTTGGATAAATTTTGTGACCTTTCCACAAAATAGCTTGACTAGCAAGTTGCTGTAGGGAGGTGTTTCCCTTTCATTCTTCCAATGGATACAGTGCAACAAAATCCAAGGTGTCTGCCTATTGTTGTCTTGAGTTTGAACAGGAAGGGTGCTTATTTATTAATACTCTTAAGAGCTTTTGATGTATTCTGTTTCAGTTGGATTTCTTAGTTTCTGAGATGTGGTAGTCATCCAAGTAATACTTCTCTGGTGTGATGGCTTTTCTTCTGCCTTGAAAGTAAATGAAACTACTTTGTTGATTAACTTGGGTATTTGTGGCTGTTGCTACCTGATGAGTTAAAAAAAATAAAATTATATTTTGGTATATTAAAGCATGAATTATAAATTTGTAGAATACAAATAAACTGCATGTAAGATCAACCTTCTCAGTTACATAATGGTATCCCTTAGCCTTTCCTGTCTTTTGTTTCTTTGAAGTATAAAACAATTGCAGCCTTAAAGTGTTAAATTGTAGGTATTTTTCAATGGTCTTACTCAGGCATATGTTAGAGCTTCTGAAGGTAATGTGTTGGTAAATTCTGCATACAGTCATTGGTAGGATTGCTGGCCTCTTAAAGTGAGTAGCTTTCTCTTTTGGTTTTGGGAATAAACTAGACCATCTGGTTTCGTCCAAAGCAAATGTCCTGAGATTCTGTTTTAACATTTAGTTTTGGGATCTGATCAATAATTTGTTTGCGCTTCTTTCCACTTTTCTGCATTTCTGCTCTTTCCTAGAAAATTATTTTAGTGAAATGCTTAATACATATTTTTTTTTCTTGTTGCTAGTTGGGGTTTATCAGTTGTTATTTCAAATAATTTCCATTGTTTTCACTTTGAGCAAGTCTTGTGTGTTGAATACTACTGAATTGACAATTCAAGACTGTTCTGAAAAATTCAGAAATATTTTAAAATAAAAGGTTTACTGTTACTAGAGGAATAAAGAAAACTAAGGTAAATGCCAGACTTGTCTTTGCTGTCTGTCAGCCTACTGGTGTTTCTTAAATGCAACTTAGTTATGTAGCCACTGCAGGAGATGTTTGTGGAATAACACTCTTTCTACAAATTTGTAGGGACTTCCATTTTTTTTTATTTTTGAAAGGAAGGGATTATTATTCTAGACATTTGTGTTGTGAAAGTGTCCCCGTCATGTAAATAATTTTCTGCTGACTCTTCTGTTCTTCAACGAGTTTGATGAATGGAACAATTGTGAATTTCCGTGTCCAGTTCAATACAAGTAGATGGCAAATATCTTGAAATAGATGAATAAAAAACTAACACTTTCTGGTTGTCGTTATTTCCTACTCAAAAAAATTGTTTTCAGCTGGAGTGGAGGAGAAGAATAGAAGGTAGAAATGCATGTTAGGGATAGTAATGTTAAAGTCTTATTATTATATGGGGTGGGAAATGTATATAAGCTCTAAGGATTTGCAAAGGTTTAGAGTATGTAATTTTAGATTTCTCTGAGCTGTTGAACTTTTTATACTTTTATATTTGATATGTGAGAAGGTACTAAATTTTGGTTTCTTTGTGTATATTGGGCATAAAAGTATGTCAATATTGGAAGACATTGTCTAGAAATGTGGAATATTCATCATCTGGATGGAGAATACCTGCAAAACCTGATCTAATCAGGGCTGCTTTTAGCAGCATTTGGACTGATGAACTTCAAGGGTCCCTTGTAATGTAAATATTCTATACTTTTGATAGGTCAGAATCCCAGTTTATAACACAGAGTTTTAATCTGTGAAATTCAGAACTTAAATGAAACAAAAGTGCTTAATTGTGGATATAGTGTGTGACAATGCTTCAACTTAAATTCTTTGCAAACAAAAAGAATTCTTTCATGTCCTGTTTCAAGTTTAAATACAGAAGTATTTTCAAATCTCAGGCAAACAAAGCCCACCTTATTCTGATGAGTAGGGGCTATATGCTTTTTCTTCTGAGAATTCCCACCGTCAAAAGAAAAATAAAAATCAAGGCTATTTCTTTCACACCTGACAGTTTTTCTATGCAAGGGTCAATATTCAATCCTATATTTACTCTCATATTAGGGAAGGATCCTCATTTTATTGGTAATTTTGCATGAATTTAGGACTGGAGGAACAGTATAACATTCTCCTCACTCATGTGAACAAGGAGCAAAGGTGGTGTTATTCTTCTGTGAAATATGTGAGTGCTCTATTTGAGATTACAAGCCTGTCAGGCTATAGTGTGCTTAGTTCTAAATTGTTGAGGGAGTATCACACAGGCTTTTTGGATGTTAGATGTTTGTAATTGTTGAAGAGAGAGTATCTGTTGTTTCTGGTGTAGTTACTCAGCCAGTAGAGTATGTGTTGTCCTCATCATTGGAGAAGGTACTGTGGGGATTTGCTCATGCTTGTAATTTTCTGAATTCTTTTAGTGATTTACAGTGTATAGTGATACATGTGTTTATTGATTTACGTAGATGGAGAGGTTCCGTTGGTTTTGTCAAGCCATGGCTTACAGACAACTACTTTGACAACTAAAATGGATGGCAATGAAGTCAAGGCTGAACACCTAGAATATATTGCCTTTGCTTTGGTTCCTGTTTTCTTCATCATGGGTCTCTTGGGGATCCTTATCTGCCATATCCTTAAGAAAAAAGGATATCGTTGTACAACAGAAGCTGAAGAAGTAGAAGAAGAAAAAATTGATGAAAAAATAGGTAATCAAGTTTAATAAACAAATTCCTATTTCTGTACATTGCAACTACTATGAAATAATTTATTGTGAGACTTCTGTCATTCCTGTGTCTATATTTGACATCAAAGCAGTATTAAGAATAATATTTTTGTTAGTGTATGTCACTTGCGGTTTGATCTTTGCCAGCTGAATCTAGGAGTGTTCTGCTTTCCCATGCAAGTCTGTTAACATCAAGTAAGAGCTTATGGATGGATCAAAGTATCAGTATATTTGTTTGCAACTCCACAGATGGAGTCACCAGATTTTTCTGCATTCTATGTGCTGTTAACAACGAAGTATTAGTGTACTAGTGCTAGATGAGAAGTGGCAAAAAGCTGCCATTTAAAGCCTCAGATCTTAGTTTTATGTTTTGCAATCTTAATTTGTTCCTGTTGTGTTGTCATTCTCATCGTCCCTCTCTTTACAAAGCCAAGCCTTTGGACTGAATATCTTCATTCTGCTTATAATATTTCCTTAAAGATGTCTTTGTTTTTATTGTAACGTTTGTTCATTTATGCCCTGTTTTTATTGTTCCTTATTCCCACATGTTCTTACTTGGGGGGAGAAAAGGGTGTTACCATGTTATCATAGTAACATGCTATAGCATTTGTAAAATGTAAGTAAAATCAAAAGTCACTTGTAAATACTCCTCTTCCTTCTCTCCCAATTAATTTCTTTCAGCAGGTTCATAATGAGTGCAAATTAGAGTGGCTCTGTGGTAAGGGTAGACCCATGTGGTGCAGTAATGATGTGTCAGTGTGCTCTTAAGCATTAACAGCCTGGGGCAGCTGTGCAGTGAGTGCAGCTCTCTGATCTGTTCCCCTGAGTGGAACAGGGGAGTGGTAATGATGCAGGGACCTCTCCTGTGTGTCAGTGGCAGGAACTAGCTGCCTCTAAGTTACATTGCAAAGTTGCAGCTGTTCAGATGAAATGTGGATGCAGAGGTGGGGAAGCCCCTAATTTATTACATAAGAGAAGTATTTAAAGTCTAACCTATCAAACTTGCCTCAACCCCATTTTTTTTAAATAAAGCATTATAACAATTATTAGGGAAGGGCACAATTTTACCTCTTCATTGTTTTAGTTCCCCAATTGATCTTCCTCAGCCTTTGCAAGTTATTCTGGGGATGCTTTTAATATTGTTAATGGGTGCATTCTATTCCAAAAGTTTTCAGTTGTGTTTTTTAATTAATAAATTGTTATGTCCTTGTAGATATGGTGAAAATCTTAACTTGAATCCCCCTCATACTAAAAGCTGATAGTACCTTTTTTAGAATAATAATTTGAGACATTTTAGTGGTTTGGGTTGTTTTGTTTTGCTTTTCCCCTCCCTGTTGTTAGGATTAGAAATGCTGCTCACTTGTTTGTCTCCTCCTTACTAGCCAGAGAAGGAATTTTGAAGTATGTGAGAAAGTATATTTGTGAAAATACTGAGCTTAATTAATTCTTAGCTGAATTTGTTTGGGCTGATGTACACAGCATAAACCTGCATTCATAGTTTTTACTGAATAAGGGCGATAAAGTCTGATCTAAGCTTTCCCTCCATAGTGACAATAGATCTTGCCTCTTTTTTAAAATGTAGTTTCTTTTGGTGTGTGTTTGGTTTTGGTTGTGACTTTCTTATCATTAAATGTTTTTAAAGTAGTTCAGTTCTTGATTCATAAGGCCAAGATACTGACAACTTATTTATTTCTTTGCACAGAAATGAATGAAACTATACATGAGAATAATGACACTGTGGGACAAATTGTTAACTACATCATGAAAAATGAAGGTATAGTATTACATAGACATTGAAGTTAGCAGCCCTTGTGATGGTGTTCTATAAAAAATACGGTTTTTGGATACTCTGATTTATGGAATGTTCATCTGCTTCCATTTAATAACCAATTTGTTCATTCTTAACTCTTTGAAATTGTCTTTACAAGGCAGTAATTTCAAGGAAAATTGGGAAGTTTCTTGCTTACTTGAAAATTGTTTTGTATGGTAAATTCAGGTCATGCGATTCCAGATATTTTAACTGTTTAGGTATTTGGGTTTTTTTGGTTCATCTTTTTGCTTTGCCAGTGAAGTAAAAAATCAATATTGTTTTTTTAATGGCAGTGTTTGAAGCCTGTGGAAACTTTTATGTTTTGACTAGATTAAACTTCTTGTCCTGAAGTGATTCTTGCAGCTTTTGTCTGATGAGAGGTTTGTTCATAACTGAGACAATTGGGTATATAGCACTAATGCTGAATTCTGTACATGTTATCTGCATGTGTGTACAAAGTAAAGGATAAAGAGGAAGATGTGACTGAGAAAATAAAATCATAGTTAAGCACCCCATGGAAGGCTTGGTTAGTTCAGAATGTATTTGCCCAATAAAAGAAATGTTTAGGAGACTGGATGTTTTTATAGGACAAGAGTCTTCAGCCTTTTAATTTTAGATTAGTATAAATCAGAGTTCTAGCAATTGAATTGCTATTGAATTACCTCAGAATGAAGATT
This sequence comes from Parus major, assembly GCF_001522545.3. NCBI lineage: Eukaryota > Metazoa > Chordata > Aves > Passeriformes > Paridae > Parus > Parus major. Next base: position 47,035,706 of record NC_031771.1, read on the forward strand.
AGTCCTCTGGGAAAGTGATAATTTTGGGTTTGCATGTGGGGATTTTTTCTCTGCTTTTGTCTTTTTAAGACTATTAGTGCTTTGAGTTTGCGTATTTTTCCTTGAGATTGGGATTAGGTAATTCATGTGTTTTGATAAGAAGTGAGCAAATGGTAGTTCTTGTCTGATAATGAATTTGCATTTTGTAGGGCTCACTTAAACTGATGTATTTAATCTGAAGTTGGGTTAAATGTGTGAGGTGATTCAGAGATCTTGTTCAAGAGTTTTGTTTGTAGATGGCTGTTTCATGGTTTGCACTGGGGTGGAGCTTTGAGTGCAACATGAACTGCAATTTTAGTAGCTCATGTTAAGACTGCCTGTAGACTTACATTAGCATTTTTTCTGCAGTTTTCTCTTGTGCTTTTTTGGTGTTTCATAGTGCAGTCATCTTTCTTTTAAATGAAATTTCTTTGAGAAACGTTAATTTTGATTTTGTTTTCTTCTAAAGTTAGAACTGTTCACTTTTGAAGAGTTCTGTTTATTCTCATTGCAGCAAATGCTGATGTGTTAAAGGCCATGGTAGCAGATAGCAGTGTCTTTGAACCTGAAAGGTAATTACTCCTCATTTTAATGCATGTTTCCTGAGGCAACTAAAAGCATACGCTTTCAGAGGACATTGTCTCCTGAACACTTCTAAGTCTACATTGCTTGCTTGAATTACCAGCTATGAGGATAGTACTTTGATTTTCTGTCCTTAAATTTTAACGTATACCAACCATGGGTTAGTGACTGACTGTTCTGGTTATGTGTTCTAGGTGCATGATACAGTGTTACTGCATTTTGGGCTAAAGATTTACAGACAGTGCAAATACTGGTTTACTTTGGGGTGGTTATGTACAAGGTGGCTTAGTCCAAAGCTACTCTGGCATCAAAGAACAGAAGAGCTCTCATTTCACTTGTACAGGTGCAAACTTACAAGAGACATATTTTCCTGTGTCTCCTTTTGGTTTACTTTTTTCTTTATAATTGTGGCAACCAACATTGGTTGATCTACTTCTTAGGTTTTTTCACTGCACACCTGTTTAGGTAATTATGTAGAGAAAGCATCTCTGTTTTAGATGTGTTGTATGTGTAAAAGAACTTGCAGATGCCTCATATATGTAAAAGTGCTTGTAGCAGTACATGAGTACTTTTAGCTATATCTAGAGTCTTTTTTTAGCTGTTTTAGCTACATCTAGACTCAAGACTCTTTATATATAACTCTGTGTTCATATTAAGGCAGAGGAGATGAAAGGTCAATTAGTATTGTGTCACCTATAAAAGAAGTAGGAATATATAATTTCAGCAAAACAAAAGAGTTGAATATGCAACTGTTATACACCTGTTCTAACAGTGAGAGGCTTGGTTATTGAAAAAAAAAAATCACCTGAATTTCCAAAGGGATTTATTCTCAAGTATAGATATTTTTAAACTTCTATGGTTCTGTAGAAATATTTATTTGAATTTTTTTGCATAGGCATGTGTAATGTTATCTTGGGTGCTTTAGACTATAGTTTCAGTGGTGAATTAAAATACAAGGAGTAAGGAGGAGGGAAAATGATTGCTCTTACAGAATCTGACAGATACTCCTGAAGCTTTTGTAATCAAGTAGAAACCCTTTTTATTTCTTTGCAAGTTCAGTGCACAATGAAACTTCCTAACTATAGAAATAGTTATGGCTGAGTAAAATCTACACTTCTCTCACTTGAAGCCGTTAGTCCTGTCTTTGCTTCAGGTATTGATCAACTTTTATTTTCCTTAATAGCATTTTCCTATTTATTTGATGACCATTAAATATTTCTTGCCGATGTTTTTATTTTAAAAATAAACATCCAAGTTGTCTTTGGTATGTTTTACTTCTTCAATTTGTACTTTCTGTTCTTCTTTGGAGTCTCTGCAGTTTGTTTGTGTCTTTCTTGAAATAACATTTCTAAACATGCATGGTAGGATCAGATGTGGCATGATTAATGCTGAGTAATGTAGATTTAGGTTCACAGGTTATACTTGTGTTCTTTCCACTGTTTTGTTGTCCTTTTTAAGCAAGAATGGTGTTTATGATTCATGTTCAGTGCATGATCCTCTTTATCTGAAGAATGGCCATGTGTCTTGTTGCTTTTTAATCTGTGTTTGTGCAAAGGCTCTCTGCTAAAACACTGAGAATCTGTGTTCTTACTGCAATGCATCCAGTATTTTTAGTAAGATTTGTGTATGTGTGAGTGTCTTTCATATGCATATTCTCCTCTCATCTTTCTAATTTCTTACCTTGACCTCTATAGTTGCTATGGGTGACCCAAAGTCTGTGGGTACCTTAGCTGTTCTTCTGTTACCCAGTGAACTGAAGCACTGAGTAGCACCAAAAGAAACACATTTTGTATGTCTTTGCAATTTTACAGCAACTACAGATACATTACATTTTGTATGTATTTTTAAATTTTTTTTTACAAGGTGTGCTGCCTTACTTTACAGTTATTTCACCTTTCATGAGCTCTGGCCTGCTGTGTTACAAGACAGTGTTAAAATTGATGCTAAAGTCCAAAAAAAGTACATTTGATTTCTAGCTATGCTGTCTGTTTTTCTGATTTAGAGGAAAATCAGATTGATTCAAGTAGATAATCTCAAATGTCTTTTGGCGGTTGTACTGCTTTTTCTTTCTAGGTACTTAAAATTGAAACTGAATGATGTTGTTTCTTCTTCTTGTTGTGGTATACATTTTAGTTTTGCCTCCTTTCAATATGTGGGACTGTGCTCTTCTGGGAATTCCTTGAGATCCTGTAACAATTCTAAAATACTTTCCGTAGTTTTTCAGAGTAGTTCTTTTATGAGTATAATCAGTATAGTAAATGTCTTCATCAGTATAATTGCATGTAATCTGTTCTCTTCTACTTCAGCCTGATATTTTTTCCCCCTCTTAATTTCCTTGTCTTTTGCATTAGTTACCTTAGCAATATGACTTGCAGCTGAATTAATTTGTGAAAGTGATTCTAACTGCAAAAATACACTATTGGAGGGAACCGTAAGCCGGACATCCTCACAAATAAACACTTCCTGTAAATCTGGTTATTCACTAGACATAACTGAATGTTGGATTTCAGAGTTTTTCCTTTTTAAGAAACAGTATTTTCTAGTAATTATTAAATTTTCTTTATTTCTTTTTCCTATAGCCCATTATCTCCTACCTCTCCTGAGAGTCCAGTGAGTCCAGGTACTCCTTTGTCACCAGGTGTTGTTCCATTCAGACACAACTGCAAAGCCCACCACTTCCATACAGTTGGAGGAGTGGTAGAAAAGGATGTTTGTACTCGCTGTAGTCACAAACGATGGCACCTTATAAAGCCAGCTCAAAAATCTAAAGAGAACAGAAGAAGTCGTATTGGAGAAGTTACAGTCCTTTCTGTGGGAAGGTAAGGCTTAGGTCATTTTACTGTATACTTTTCTTAGAATGCTATAGTGGCCAGTGTTGGATCAGATATCCACTAATTCTGCTGTTTATAAGGTCAATGATTTTTTTTTTTTTTATCCTGTTACTGTTAGACTGAAGTTATTTCTGGAAGAAGTAAATGTGGGGTTTTTTTCTTCTTTTTTCTTTAAGAAGTATGTAAAAAGATGTAGATTTACTGTGGGTATAAATCTAAGGCTCTTGCTTGCTTGATACAGGTGTCCTGGGGTGACTAAAAAGAAACAAGTATTACACACTAATAAATTTCTGTTTCTGAATTTGCTATTTCTCAAGTAAGTGTGAGGCTATAGAAACCACTTCATTCTTATTGTTACTTTTAATTCCTACCTTATATTGTAGTTGTCTTTGAAAATTACTATTCTAAGAGGTGGTATGCAATCTGTGGATTCTGCTTCAAAACACAATTCTCTGGGAAAGTGTGATTCAGCAGGTAGTGAGTACTAGAAATACCTGTAGGTGATAGGAAGGAAGATGCTCTGAGGTGAAGCAGGGTCCATGTAGGTATCTGCTCTCACATCTTGTTCTTTGCTTCTCCCCATGCTGTTGCTCCTGAGAATGATCTAACTCATCTGTGGGGAAATAGAAGTGACCTTTCTTTTGCTCACCTCAGATTTCGAGTCACAAAAGTGGATCACAAATCAAACTCCAAAGAACGGAAAAGCTTGATGTCCGTTACTGGTGTGGAGGGTGTCAATGGTGAGATGCCTGCCACGCCTGCGAAACAGGATGTGAGCGAAGCACCTGCCACACCTGTGAAACAGGAAATGCAAGAGAGGAGAAGCTCAGAGTAAATGTAGGTATCAAACATTTGAACATTTGGAACTAATACTGAAAGTGTTATGTTGTGAAATATATGAAAGTAATCTGTACAGTTGAAAATGCATCAGTTCTGTGTAAAGACTCATCTTTCGATTTCAAAATTCTCTACACAGGTCTGCAAAATTTCATGTGGTCACTCAGTTAATGATAAATTAGGAAAGGCTTTTTTATCTCCCAGATTCTTATCTAATAGTTTATTCAGATGTTGTAATTAGAGTAGGTGTTGAAATAACTTTTGTAGGTGTGGCATCACCAGTCCAGCAGATAAAATGCTTGCATATTAATTTTTTGGCATTAAACAGTGGCTCAGATTTAATGGTGATGTGCTTATTGTCCAAAACAAACAAGTGCTGTTGACAGCTATATCACTAGAATAACTACAGTTATTTGATAACTACAGCTGCTTCCTTCTGCTGCTGCTTTGTACTGCATGCTGTTATAAGATGGTTGCTTACTAGATACTTCTCTGATAGATCTGTGGAGCTTTGACTAATAGCAGTGGAGTCACATGAAACTGCTGATCTCACAGGGATCTAACTAAGCCAGGCGGTTGGGTTTTTCTTGTGAGTCATTAAACTTCAGTGAATTGCTTGAGTTACTCTGTTAAGCATGTGAAAAACATGCCTGGCATGGTTTTGAAATGCAGTCCTTGCTGTGGTGGTTTTCTTTTGTTTTTTTTTTTTTTTTTTGACAATTTAGAATATTAGGGGGGAAAAAAAACCCTGGAAATTAATATGGTTTGCCTCTATATGATGACATGCTGATGGATAATATGAAGGGGAAAGGTGATTTTAAACAAATGTGATTCAAAATTCAGACTTGACTCTTGAGGAAGAAGGGTTCTGAGGTGACATAGTAAAGGTACTGAACTTGAAGAAAGTGAGCAAAGTGCATAGTACCAAACCCTGTATGCTGAGAGAGAGGATAAAATTATGTTATGTCAAACTATTGGTAACCTTAAATGTAAGAGGGAAATGCACAAGAAGAAACTGAGTCTGTTTGGAAAAGCAGAAAGACTCAAATGCCTTTGAGTATCTGGAGATGAAGGTAGAGAGCTGATATACAGTGGCATACTTCTTCCTAACCCTTATTGGCAGCACAGGTTTGACTGTTGAACTGAGCAGAGTGTATTTGTCTGGCTTCTATGCCTCATCACTAAATTATACCCAGGTTTTTTTAACCATTGCTGTAGAGGAAGAGAGACTTGGAGATGTGATACACTTCCAAATAATAAAAAAGTTATGGAGGGTAATGAAGTAAATAGATATTTTTTTTTTCCTTCCTGAGTAAATAAGAAGACAATGATAGGCTAAATTGGAAGGAGGTGGAGCTGAGGTTTGAAAGATAAAGAAATTGGAATAAACATCTTTATTGCTGGACATTTATAAGACCAAACTGGACAAATGCTTGTCTGTGCAAGTGTTTCACTTTTTTGATCTGTAGCACATTTTGACAAATTACAGGTGCCCTAGTGGCTGCTGTTCAGTGTTGCTCTGAAATCTGTGAAGATTTTACAGATGTCAATGAAAGGCAAGCAGTACTCTTATTTTCTGATTCAGAATAATGTCCTTGTGTCCAAGGTTTTTTTATGCTGATGTGGTTTCTATTTCTGCCCTTTTTAGAAATTGATATTAGCTAAATGCAATAGGAGATAACATTTTATTTCACTAGATTGGCATTTCCATGTCCAGCTAATTATTTTGTTAGTTTGTTAGTGACTATTTTTATTTCTTTTCTGTATCTCTAGTGGGAGATGCAGAAATCTCATCAGATTGTTCATAATATATTTTTTTATCTCTATTTAAAGGCAAGCTAGTTATCTTTTCTTTAAGCATGAGAAATAGAAAGAATAGGGCATATATGAAAGTAAGTTCCAGTGCACTTTGATTAAAAAAGCCCCATCACTTTGAAATCACTTAAAGTGTTTTGTAATCCAGTTTTCTCTCTTAATTTGTTCTTTCTTCTCCTAAATAGGAAAGCTGTTCCCTATAATTACCTAAAAGTTCTATAAATGTAAACCATTACTGCTTTAATTTAAAAATAAGCTGTTCTCTGGAGAGATATAATAGTAAAGTTATAAAAAAATTGTCCATCTATGGCAGCTTTTTATTGTAGAACTTCCCTTAGGATTTAAGTTTTGCCTCTTCTGAAAACAAATGTTCTAATAGCAGAGAAATGGCTCAGCAGAATATTTTAATGGTCTCTGTAGTCCAGCAGAGCTATTTTGTAAATCATCTGGGAAACTAGCCAGGTCTGTTTGATTTGCACTACAAATAATAAACAGATCTTGCTTGAAAAAGGGTATGATACTGTTCCCTAGCATGGCTCTAGATAAGTTTTCATCTGCTGTTATGAGAAGCTGTTCATGTATAACCAGGTAGTAGTTAGACCTTTACTTCAGCTACTTATTTCAGGCTTCTAATAAATTATAGTAACCCAATTTACTTAAACTGAATAGATAAACAGCATGTAAGACTTTTGTGCCTCTAGTCAGTACATTTCTGATTAAAACTTAGAGTTTGGGAGGATTTGACTCAGATTTTTCAGATGCAGAGGAAGAAGGCAGACATAAATGTGTGCTCAACTGCTTCCAGAAAAGGTTTTTCTGTCGTTCAGAGGCAGTAGATTTGTGCCTTGTGGCTGACTTTAACCACTGTTCCTGGGAGTTCTGTATGAGGTGGAATTTCTGAGCTGGACAGTGCCTGAATAAAGTAGCATTGCTAATTGCCTGTATTCACTTGGTACTCTCAAATCCAGGGTTTTTCTTCCCCTAAACTGACATGTTCTGAAGTGACCTCGACAGTTTTTCAGCTTATCTAGTGTCTTGCTGGCTGCATCATTGGAAGTTGTAGCATGTCTTCTCTATGTCTTCAAGGTCCGTGATCTCAGCACACTCGATTTCATCAGTTAATTTTATTTCAAGTATGCTTAATGGCGCATAAAAAAGTGTAGTAAATACACAGCTGATAAGTGAAGTAAAATCTTTGAGTTGAGTTCTTACACATCCATTTTAAGCTACTGGGTAAACAGAAACTGGTACTGGTAGACTGAAGCTATGTAACATTTTCCATTTGTAGTGCTTCGTACTGTGGTGTGATTTGTCAGTTTGTCCATGTGTTTGTCCATGCATTTCAACAGCACTAGCTCAATTTTTAATTCCTCTTTATGTTTTCACATGCTAAACTTGGAATGCACAGCAAGTACTTCATGCAATTGTGGCTTTTTTTTTTTTTTTCCATTTCAGAGCACCTGATAACTTCTTAATTGGTGTGTCCATCCTAAAACTAATTTTGCTACTTAGGTTTATTTTTAGAATTGTTTTCTTCTCTTACAGGTGGAACTTTTAGAAGATGATTGTCTGCAAGCACTTTGGAGAAAATTGAAAACTCCCAAGAGATGCATACTATTTAAGGGAAATGTATTTATCGCAGTGTAGCATTTTACAAGTTCTATGATGTCATTCCTGCAACGTTAAACCCTTAATGGTTTTTGACCAGTAAAATAGTAAGATTTAGACACTTAAATACTGTAGAGCTGTGTGGACATCATAAAAGATGGCTTCATCTTGGAAAGAAAACATACGTACAAGTTTTTGGACAGGAAAGGTAAAAGCTTTATCATGTCTTAAACTTTTTTTGTACTTAGACAAGCATTTATGATCTCAATATTAAGAGTAATATGATTACCTCGTGGATAAACTGCATTCACCCCAGTGGTCCATCTGGATTTTTCTTCTCCTGCTCTGCCCACTCCAGAATCGATAAGTGTTTGCTGAAGATAAAAGCCAGCCTTTGAAAGATGAAAATATTAATCTTAACTGCTTGTAGCCAAGTAAAACATACAAGGAAATAATTATGTCAGCCAAATCTGCATGTGTGCCTTTAGTAATAAGCCCTCAAACTCTGCAGGGTACCTCACAGTAGAGACTGGTTCAGTTATATGCAGATGTTAAATTAAATTGTTATTCCCAAGACCCGTACCTCTCCCTTACTGCTTAACATAGGCTGAAGAACATATTTTCCTATGCAGTTGGATGAGCTCTTGAGGTTACTTTTCTTAAGGCCTTGTGTTCTCCTGTTTTCTTGTAACTGCTCACTCATATTTGAAGAGTGCCTAATAGTTTTGCTTTTCTTTTTTTGTTCTTACCCACAGGTTCCTTATTAAGCTAAGGCAACATATTTCAACCCTTAGATAAGGATATGGAATATTGGGCATTAAAAAAATTTATGGAATATATACTAAAGTGCTTCAAAGTGGCTTTATTGGACTGAGGGTAGTTGTATTCATTGACACCAAAATCTTAAGCCAGTGTTACTCCTTTCATATTTTAGGTGTGACTTAATGCTAAAATTACCATGGTATTGTGATGTTAATTCTCTGTATCTACTTATGACTCAGCTTTGTTCTGTTACTTGTTTTAGGGAGGGAAATCTCTGTAATACTTAGCAAACTTTTCTGTGTAATAGAAAATCATATCATTTGTTCTGAGTGCCTAAGAATATAAGCTCTAATGTAATACATTTTAGTAGAGATTGCACTATATTCTGAGAACTATAACTTAATCTGCTTTATGAACTCATTGAAAACCAGTGTATGTTTTTGAAATGTATTTATTTTACATTGATACCTTCAATCTTTTTAATACAAGTGCTCTAAATTGTGTTTCTCCTTCATATCTGAGAATTGGGTTTCTTCATTGATTTATATATGCAATGTTAACAATCAGTGTGTACAAAATTAACTCTTGCATGTGTATTAGTTACCCCCATGTCTTGTCAGGCAGCAGGAAGTTTTTTCACTCTTGCTGCAGGTATGTGCTGCTGCTGGTCTTCCTTCTGTGTGTATCCACAAGATACTGACTGGTCCTATCAATATGTACTTTCCAGCAATGCTGTGTTTGCAAAAAAAACCCACCACTACCCATCCAGACTTTAAAAATAATAAATGCTTTATTGTTCTTTTTAAAATGTATATTTTTAGAGATAATTGTCTGCCCTTGAGAACCCAAAATAACTATTTAGTTCAGTGTTCAGCACTGCTCCCTGCTCCCATAAATTTAAAATCAGCTTGTGAAATCTCTTCAGTATTTAAGTTCAACATAAGCACCAACCTCATCTTACAGGTGTACATTAAGCTTCACATGATTATTTGTGGGAAGAATATTTCTAGAAGATTTAATTAGTATTGATTGTAATAATAAGCTTTTCAGTGTCCAAGAGATTGATGGCTATGAGTATAAAGCTACTGGAAAAAGGGAGTGTTGGAGAAAACAGCAGTTTTCAAATAATCTTCAGAAAGAAGATACACAGTTACAGACTGCCCCCAAAACTTTTTCTAAAAAAAAAATTCACTGTTTGTCTTGATATTGTATTTTGATACATGATGGGTTAGTACTGCGAATAAATGTCAAAAGAATGGACAAAGTTTAAACAGTAATATGTATTTTTTTACTTATTTTAAAAATAGTTTCTATTTTGATTCCATTGAAAATACGTAGAATAAAAGGGATAGAAAGATGTTGGATATGTAAAACATTGTTTACCTGTATGAAGTAATTATGTAAGGTATTATAAGACCTGATATGTGCAAGAATTGAATTTATGCATTGCTACCTAACTAAGAGAGGATTTAGAAACTGCCTGTTTTATTGCCTTTAACACTACACTGCTATTTTGTAGGGGTATGGGTATTGCCATATTAGTCTGCTTTTCTTAAATTTGCTTATCAAATGTATTTTTAACAAAATAGTTTATATACAACTTTTATACTACCAAGCAGTAAATAAAAAATACTGATTCTTAAGCTTGCTTCTGACTTCCTTAAGCCTTCACCCATTGAGTGACATTTAATTTTTGCACCATCTAAATGTAAAATGCAGTCTTTTTGCCTTAAGTTTTTGTTTATGGAGGTAGTGAGAAGATTAGGTTATAATGTGATGTATTTCAGGGCAGTTTTACTTTCTTCAGAAAGGACAGTTGCAAATACTACATTAGTTTCATATTTAAATGGGAAAGACAGAAATCTGTGCTTTAATCCAAGCTGATATCTTGATGAAAAGTATGAAGACCTTTAACTTTTTATTGTATTTGATATGGAGCTTTTAAAAAAATATTCAACATTATTCTTAATTTTTTCATAAGGTAGAGAACGAAAAATCAAAAATAACAGGAAGTTCTTTGCAGTTGTTTCAGCCTGTGTCCGTCTGTGATAATACAATGCTTAATTTGTTACATTATGTTCTCACATGACTCTGATCTGTAATGGGCATTAAAGAAAAGTTTTGCTTATGAATAGTGTGAAGGTGGCTTGAAGCAAGTTGTGGCTAGCTGAGATGGCATTATCAATGTACTATCCTGTTTACAGGTTTGGGGTTTTTTTATTATTTTAGTATTCCAAGCAGCATTAGTATGGTCTGTTTTAAGCTCTGTATTGGAATTTCCGAGATTGGTATACAGCTGTGGCTTAGATTCCAAATGTTAAAAAAAAATAAAATTAAAAAGGTCCTTCCAGGTGTTGATCTTCAGACAGAATTGAGACACTGCTGCTGCTGAAGCTTCAGAAGATTTAACACACTATGTGAGTCTTGTTTTCAGGAATTTTTTTTTTTGTTCCTTTTTTCTTCTATGTGCAAATTCTGTGTCGTATGTGTAGTACACAGTTTTTATTAGATAATACGTACATATATTGAAATACAGGAGGATTGCTGTATTAAAGTTTGAGAAATTCTATTATAACTGGACAGACATAGACAAGTCCCTTTAAAGAAACACAAATAATTTTTTTCAAATGGATTTTGTTTTTTTCACATGAATTAGTTCTTGTGTTTCTTGTGTTCTGACAAAATTGGTACCTTATATGGTCCCTGTACTGCCACGTGTGTTGTGTGTCACTTGGTGAAAGTGTTATTTCAGCCAGCTGCTCTCGTTCTGGGGAAATGCTAAAGGACAAGTGTTTTCCTGTGTACTTAATCCTGCAGATGTTGCAGCTAAGCACTGTCTGTAGGAATGACCCCAGACTCCAGTATTCCTGCACAGGGTGCGTGTACAGCTTGCATTAGGGAGCTCTTTTGGGGCTTCTGGAGTTATGGGGCTGCCAGTGTCGTTGTGTAGCAGAGCTAAACTGAAAGACAGAAGAGGGAAATAGGTGTTGAAAGCGTGATAAGAAATCACAGGAGAAAAGGGAGACAGAGAAATTTATTGTCTGGTTGTTTTCTTTTTGGTTTTTTTTTCCCTCCTGCAAATGACTCAAACTTGTACTTAACTGCATAGTAATACAAAATGTGGGTTAAAAAAATCCTTTTTATGAGATTAGCCCTGTCTGGAAGAGAGGAGGACATATGGTCTGTTCTGGCTTGGTAATGCTGAAAGTGCCTACTGGGTTGGACTGTGAGACTGTCTTTCCTAAGGAATTAAGTTTCCTGGCTGTTGAGTGGTTGTTGAGGAGTCCCACCTGTGACCTGTAGTTTGAAGTGTGAATTAATTTGTATCTATTAACTTGGGGTTTCTGGGCACTTAAGGCTTGTTCTTTTTTTTTTTGCTGCTGACTAACACTACTGCTAATGAGTAAGCAAGAAAAGAGTGGTTAAGTCTTGGCTATCTAATATTAATGAACAGCATGTAAGACTTGGACAAATAAAGATGGATTTAGATTTAATTTTTTCTCAGTGTTTTGTGAAATCCTATATTTTGGGATTTTGTTTCAGGTAGGTTAGGCTCAAAGTACTGGCATCTGAAATTTGCACTTGTTTTCTTTTTTTAATTTTGATTTTTTTTTTCTCCCCAGTGGTAAGGGACCTGCACTAAGGTTCTGCTGGTCTTTTTACTCAAGCCATGATTTGATGTTATCTCTTCTTCTGGATGCTCCTTTTGTCTCTCTGAGGGGGCTAGCTGATGGTGGGGCTACCATGATGCAGAGCTGGAAAGGACCCTGTCAGCCTTGGAGCTTCATTCCTGGCAAGTTAAGGCCATCTGCATGAGGTCATATGCTTTTCGTCGTATCCCCTATACATAAGGGATCTGTAGGACTGGAGCAGGATAAGGAAAAGGAAGCTGAACAGTTTGGGAAGGTAGGAGTCTGTTCCTCTAACTTTCAAGAAAAAGGTAGGAGAGATGCCAGGCTTGTAGTATTGGAAGCAGGAAGGTGGCAGAAGCTTTCACACAGACATTAGTGGTAAGATTTGAAAGCTCTGTGCTGTTGCAGTAAGCAGCCTCCAAATTATCTGTCTCCCAGATTATCTGGAGGAAAAGATTGGGTTGGTGGTGTATTTTGCTGCTAAGTTAAGTGAAGCCAAGTCCCCTGTGGCATGGATTTAGTGCAGAGACAGTTATATGGGTAGTGCTTGGCCATCTGTTTCTCTATGTCAGGCCTTGTGTGGGTCTGTGTCAGTCTAGCTTAGTACACCTGTTGTAGCTGAAACACCTCTTAAATTATATCTGGGCAGCCTCTAGCACTGTAGAGGTGCAGTGGCATTGAGTGTAGCTGCAGCTACAACATAAAGGAGGATGTATTAGCAAATGCTTTTTTCTACCAGCGTAACCCTTCTGTTTTATATGTGTAAACCCTCTGATGCCCTCTTCCCTTGTCTATTTTCAGTCAGTCATCCCAGTCCTGTCTCTTCTGGGCTGCAGAGTTGTTAGAAGTGCAGCAGAGGCAGACGGGTGGCACTTGTGCTGATGTCACAATTGTGGTGGTGATCTTGAAACTGTTCTGGGGAATAGAGAACACTGGATTCAGTACACTTTTCATGGCTGTCACCATGGAGCAGAGCAGCAGCAGCAAGCCAACAAACCTAGCTGGTACCTGATGCAGAGGGGCAGGTTTGGAGAGACACTGCTGGGGAGGGTAATTCAGAGGAGAGGCAGCAATGGGAGTGTGAAAGACTTGGGAAGATGGACTGAAAAATAGTAGTGACAGGGCAGAAGCAGTTGGAGATGAGCTTTTGTCATTGAACTGCTCTGAAAGATGGGTTTTTGTTCTGTGGGTGTCATTAGATATCCAGCTAAATACTCCGGTGATAATATGGTTTGATTTTCATATTGAATAAGATAGTATTTTGAAATTACTGTATTAAAGTAGTATTTAACTATTGGTCTTCATTATTGATTTACAGTGAAAATAATTATCCAATAAAAGCAGCAATCTTAGGAGAGCCTTAAAATAAAATACCCATATTTCTGAAATTTTATTTTCAAAGGACTCTATAATCATATATGCATGGAGAGACAGTAATTCAGTGTTTTCAGTCAGGTGCAAGCAGATTTTGTGTAGAGTCACTGAATTTATACTTGCTGGCAGCAGAGGGAGCTATGAAGCTTTTATTGATAATTCAAAAAGTCAGAGTGGGTCACTGTAAAAAAAAGAATTAAACCAAAAAATCTGAACATGTCACAGTTTAAAGCGTGACCTAAGGTGCCTCATAGGGCTGGGGCAGAGCTGTGGCTAATCAGGACCCAGTAACTCAGCCCCTCTCTGGCTCTGCAGTGGCCTGGAAGTAGCTGCTGCAGTTATTAAAAGGAACAATGTAAACTTCTCTCTGAGCCAAATTTTTAATCAAAGCAATGAGGAAGAACAGGATCTGTGTGTCGTATGTCAAAACAATAGCAGCGTGCATCGACTGGTAATTAACACTCATGCATGAATCTGGAAAAGTAATTCCCAGTCAGGGTGGAGTATACATATTCTTTTGTAAGGCTTTTGATAATTTGACTTGATTTTGATTAATGCTGGATCTCCAGTGTGGTTGTTTATTTGCAGATGCTAATTGGATGAGTTTTTTATGTAAGTGTATGTAAACAGCAGATAAATGAGTATAAGGAAAGCAAAATCAGACATTATTCTGGCAAAGTATATAGTAGTATATAGATAAACCCCTGTGTCACTTTTAACTAACAGACTGAAACTGTGGCATTAAAAATCTGTAATACTAAATTTGTTCTTGAGACTGATTCCAGAGAAACTTATACCACTTCTGGCCACAGCAAAATCTCTTTTTGTAGTGCATCTAGTATTGACACAGTGGTTCAATGCCAACCAGCAGCCAAGCCTCAGGCAGCTGCTTGCTCCTTCCTGCACCAGTGGGACTGGGGAAAGAATCGCAAGGTTAAACACTGGAGAACTCATGGGTTGAAATGAAGACAGATGAAGATGGTTTAGTAGGGAAAGCAGAAGTCATGCACACAAGCAAAGCAATATAGGGGATTATTCACTGCTTCCCGTGGGCAGGCAGGTGTTCAGCCATCCCCAGGAGGGCAGGGCCCCATCATATGTGACAGTGACTTGGGAGACAAACACCATCACCCTGAAAGTCTCCACAGTGGGTACAATGTTCTGTGCTTTGGAATCTCCCTTTGGTCAGTTCAAGCCACCTGTCCCAGCTCTGCTCCCTCACAGTTTCTTTAGTGAACCTCCTAACTGGCTGAGCATGAGACAAGAAATAGTTTTTGACTTAGGACAAACACGACTTCCCAAAAAGCAAAGCATCAGTGTATTGTCAGTGCCATTCTTATTCTGATTCCAAAACACAGCACTATAACAGCTACTGAGAAGAAATTAACTCTATCCCAGCTGTAACCAGGACAATTTAAATTAAGGACATTTTCATGGATTTTTTTTTTTTCTGAGGATTTTATGAATAAGCTAATCTGAGGAATGCCCCTAAATTATTTAATACATTATTTCTGGAAGAGGATCTCAAATAAGAACTAAAGAGATGTGAGATAGAAACAACCTAAGTTATTCATTCTTGGCCACATCCCTATGGTTGGTCCTCAAATACCTAAACAGAGTTTTAATCTCATTCATAAATTCATTTTGCTCTGTAGTTATCTTGCCTGTGTCACCTACCTTCCTTTCATTTTGCATAAGTCTATGTAAATTACTTGGTACTGGCTCCAGATATTAAGAGCAGGGAGGGGATAGGATATGTGATCACAGATTATTGAAAATCTGGCCATGCTTGAGGTTAAGGTGAATAGCTAAGGGTGTTGCCTTTCTCCTCTCTGCTTCTGCACTCTCATAATAATCAAGCTAATCTCTAGCTCAGAGTAAATAGAAGATAGCTTAATGAGCAAATAAATGATTTAAACTGTTGTCTTCATGTGACATGGTTTTATTGTGGCATTGGTTGAATACTTAAGTTGTCTTCAACCTGACATAATATTGGGATGCTGTATTTCCTGAAAGACTTCTGAGGTTTGTTTTGTTAATGAATGAAAGGTTTCTCAGTTGTTAGTGTGTAGTAATTGAGCCATGAATTAAAGCAAAAAGCTGTTAAGTCCTGTTTACAATAATTTCAATCAAGATTCAGAGCAGAGAATGATGTAACCTTGATAGCTTTGATCACAGTCATTTGGAGGTGACTGCTTGGGATGTTGACTTCAACATTTGGATTACAAACAAAATCAAGAGAAGTGATGTTTTTCCTGTGTCTTTGAGAGAGTCCTGTTTTCCAAACTATGTTGTACAATTTATTTTCTCTGACTAAAGGAGAAAGAGGTAGGGAGTGGAGGAGTAGCTACATATATTAAATTCTGTTGTGAAAATAGACTTAACTATTTAAAAGAAGTTTAAATGATATTTAACAAAAAACCAAAAAGTTATTGCTGCTTATGTTAAGGCATTAATAGCACTTTTTCTCTGTAATTTTCTATTTTCTCAAGTTACTGAATTTTACTCTCACAATTGCCTGAGCAAAATGGATTATTCAAGCTGGCAGTGTTTGTGTTTATTTAAATCAATATCTGATGGACTGTGATGGACACATAATTATTTAAAATCTAATTTTTATGGAGGAAACTGTGTGGATTTTAAAAATTACTTCTTGAATAAGTTAATCTTTTGCATTTATTATGAAAATTGTACTGTAGTCTGAAAAATGGCTAAGAATTCCTGACACTTGGTGGTGTCAGGTAGAGTTGAAGGTATATAAACATATACGTCAATATAAAATGCATACAAATGTTGTTGGTTTTTTTTTTTAATTTAAAAGTGGCAAGGTTTTTTTACTTAGCAGATAAAAGAAGTCTGAATGTTGTATTTCCTCACCACCTGAAGTTGGTGTTACCTCGTAAGTTTATTTTATGGAGTTTTCCATATGATGTAGATTTGAGATATGCAGATGCCTGACTTTTTTTTTTTCTTTTTCTGTGAGAGAACACTGAACAGTTATTTCCAATGCAGTGAATAGACTTGCTTTTTGCTGGATTTTGCCTCTTATATTTATGACAGTGAGAACTTGGGCTGGAAGGCATGCACTGTCTGTGGCTCAGCTGCTCTCATGCAGAGGGTTTCAGCCTGGTGGCCCATGGTTGCAGGCAGTTGCCCATGGAAGAGTTACTTGATTTGAGTTGTCTGCGGTGTGTCTGTCCAGGGGCTCGCCTCTTACGTTTTAATGCTTGAGGGAGCAAGGTGAGAAACTTGCTGTGATTTTCACTTGAAGGTTGAGCTGGAGCTCAGGTTAGAAAAATCAAATTGATTGGATATTGGAAAAACCAGGTAAGTTTTCTGAGGTGTTTGTTGCATTTCTTTCTTTAATGTCTTTTTTACTTGAATTGTTTTTCATGGTTTGTGTCATGGTGCAGCAAGGGCCTGCTGGCTCCCTGGGGCTGGGATGTGGGGAGCAGCAGGGGCTCCCTGGGGATAGCAAGGCTGGATTCCACAGCCAGGGCATGGGGCAGCCAACAGCACCAGGACAGCCCCAGCACAGGCATCTCCTGCAGGGCCCATGGCTGGGCTGGCTGCTCTGCCCTCCTGGGAGGTGAATGAGGTCCTGGGCCCCAGGCAGGGCAGGGGGAGCCCTGGGGTGCCTGGCAGGGACAGTCAGGACTGGTGACACTCTCAGCATAACTCTTTAGTGGCTATGTGCTGACAATTTCAGCTCCTTTCATTGTTGTAGTAACCTTTGAAAGACAAATGCATATGTGAAACTTGTATGCACTTATGAGAAGGCTTAGAAGGACCTATTAAAATAAGATAGTGGTGGAGAAATCAACAATACTACGATACTTTAAAACCATATAAAGCTTTTTTATTTTACAGATGCAATGTTGTGACTCTTACCTGTAGCTGAATATAGTTCTCTAGAAGCTGAGGCTTTAGGTTATTTTAATTTCTCCTAGAAGTATCATTAATGTTTTGAGAAATCAAAATCGGCACATACTGTAGGCAAATACATTGTTGGTGTTTTTCATGTATCTAATGAGGGTTGTATCTTATTAAACTTCTTTAATGTCATTTTTATATTCAGAAAATGCATAAAGTACAAAAGCCACCAGATTATTTTTTATATGGTTGAAAAATTTATTAGGAATTTTTAACAAAAATGTGGAAACCACAAAATTTCAGTATAAAATGTCAAACACTTTCTATTCCAACCATACTTTTGCTGAATTGGCAGCACCAAATTGGTCTCTACCTCCTTTTTTTTCCTCCCATTAGAAATGAAGCCCCTCCAAGAATGCTGCTATATTTAGATCTTATACTTAATCCAGTTTGGAAGGTCAGTCCCTTTCCTGATGTAAATTTAGGGACTACAAGCAGAGCTGAGGAGGGGTCCTTGTTGGCTCTTGCTGTTTTTGTATAAACAAAACACATTTTGCTGAGTATGTTTGAGACACAGCCTTTTTGAAAACTGTCTTGTTAAGACAGGTGACATGCACCTGGAAAATTTAGCATAATTCAGAGGTTTCAACAGTTTTTAATCTATCCAAACTGGTAGGGACTGAGTTTCTCTCTGTGGCCTCTCTGATAGTGTCTGTGCAATGCTTACATGAGCTACTTCAGCACGTTAAACCAATAGAAAGTTACTAACCCTCCTAGATTTGGCTGGGCTTCTGCTATTTTAAGGAACTGAAGCAGCAACACTTGGGGTATCAAAGAGGTCAAGGTAGAGGTGTGTGGGGAGAAGTAATGTTACCATTCCAATGCTGGGTGCACGTGCACAGATTTAGGCTTAATCCATAATGGAACCATAGCCGTAGTAAAGTTCAGTCCAAGCTGCCTTCCCTGTTTTGCATTTCAGTAGTTCATAGAACTTTAGCTCATTTATGTAGGTTTTTTTCTGGTAATGATGAAAATCAGTGGTTTCCAACTCCATAGCTTCAATAGTCCTATTTTAAATAATGGGAGTTTTGTGAACCTGGAATATGCAGTGTGTACAGACCCTCATGAGGAAAAAAAGGAAACACTTGCATGAGTCCAGATGAGGTGGGTATACAATTGAATATTCTGTGTGGAAGAAATGATGCTTTTGCCTCCTGTTTGGGCCCAAAGAGAAGAGAATTACCATTAGTCAAGGAAGCACTTCTGTACCTCAGGCAGTAGAAATTAAAAGGCTGTATAAAACAGCTGAAGGGACCGAGGTTTAGTCCTTTTATATATGCTGTTCATAACCGTTCTCCATGTGTGCTGTACATCTGTTCATAGGGATCCAGAAATAACATCTGGATCTTACCCAGTGTATTAGAAAGAAACTGTCTAGTACTCATCATCATCTTCCAGGTCTTCTCCTGCTGTTGCAGCTTCCAGTGCAGCCAGAGCTGCTGCAACTTCTGCATCTTCCTCCTCAATTCCTCCATTGACATCTTTATGGCTGGTGTGTGTGGGTGCCTGTGTGTCTTTGGTAACAGCCACTGCAGTGATACCACCAGTAAGGCTCTCACTCAACCTCACAGAGTCACTTTTAAAAGGTTCAATACAAGTCTCTTTCACAGGCCAAGGTGGGATTACACAAAGGTCCTGGTTCTGTATTGCTGAAACACCAGTGTTTTGGTTTGAATGTGCACAGCTGACTGAAAAGCTGTCTTTTTCAACATAGTTCCCAGTTTGATTGCCATTTTGGGGATAATCAATACCTGGCAGTCTTATGGCATTGTCTTCTGTCTCCAGTATTGAGCTTCCTTTGAGAAAGATGCTGTCTTCTGCAGACTGGGAGTCTGGAATACTGTTAGGCACATTGCTGGCTGCCTTATTCTGACTGCCTGTCTCTAGGTCAAGTTCTTGTCCGTACCTATTTGTTTTGGTGTGAAAGTCTCTATTACTGGCTGAAGAAGCCTCTGGCTGGCTGGAAGTTCCCTTTTCACTGGTTTCTTTCATTGGGCTTGTGTTGGGGTTGAGCATGGGGTGCTGAGCACAGGAGTTGCCACCATTGACTGCAACATCAAGCTTTGCAGCATGCTTCACAAGGCCATCCTCTTGACAATCATTTCCTCTGTGGTTCCAGAGAGTTTCTGTTGTACAGTTTTCTGGATTTTTATTTTCTGTTTTGTTTACCACATCCTTTTGGAGTTCATTTTTGGGTTCTTCATTTTCACTATCCTCTTTGAATCTGGATTTATTGCTGCCTTGTTCATTGTATTTATAGCTGTTTCGTTCATGAATACATCCAGATGATTGTACTTCTTCTGGATCAAAGATATAGCTGGAGTAAGGAAAATTTGTAAAGGAAATGTTACTTATGATGTCAGTCAATATAATTAGGAAAAAAGATTAAGCTTCCTTTTTAAGCTGAAGGCCTTGAGGAAGGGGGTGTCACTGAACTCTACCTTGGGTCCTGAGAATGAGTTAAACCAAATGGAAATGCTGAATATGCTGCCAGCTGCTGTCTCCTGGGACTGATCATAATTAACTCCTCTAGTGAGATTCACCAGGAGCATAAAGGAGGATGTTGAAGAACTATGTGCTGGTCATTGCTTGTTTCCAGCCTTATTTTTTATTTTCTCTGGGGAGCTGATTATCCAAGGACTAGACGTATCATGGACTGTTAATTAATATGTCCTCATAAAATTGCTGAAATATCTTCCATTTTTTTTCCTGGTGTTCTTTCAAGTCTTTTGTCTTTTTTTTTCCCACCTCCTGATTTATTTTCTTCCTCTTGCTGCATAGTTTCCTTGACCTATCTCTCCCAGGGCTCCCCTCTTGTCTTGATCTTTCTTTTTTCTCTCTTTTAGCCCCTTTTTCTCCTCAGTTCCTTACCTGTTCTACAGAAGTGGCTAAGGGAAGTAGTAACCATCATGTGGGGCTGAAATGTGGTCTTTGTAAAACTATCTAGTCCTCCTCTCTAGGGAGACTTTTAATACGGGAATTCTTCCCCCAACTTACTACATTTAACAGCTATGATGGAAGAAAGGAATTGTTGTTCATTTTCATTGCTTAGGAGAGAGGGAGGATCTGGCACAGTGTGTGCTCCCTGTTCTGCTGAATTGAGGGAAGCTCATGCTATCTCAATTAGAAAAAACATGACTAAAGAAGAGTTTTCAATGCAACACAATCATAGGAATTCTAGAAGTGCACCTTAATTACAGTAAATTAAAAGGACTTTCATAGGAAATGTGTATGTCTATTCTTAAAGATGCTGTAAACTTTGAGAAAACTCCAACCTTTTACAGTGGCTAATTAAAGCAACAGGGGTGGGGGAGCAGAGACACATGGTTTAATGCTTTTGTTCTATTGTACCTTTGTATCATTTTGCAGCACCTGCACCCCATCTGGATTTTCCTTAATCTGAAAAGAGAGAAAGGGAAGGCAAGGGAGAGACAGAGTGAGTCAAGCATTATGAAATTAATATATGAGCAATTGAAAACGAGCTGCATTGAAAATGATGCTCATGTTTAGAAGGGTTTTATTAGTTTAAAAAGAAAGATGTCTACACAAGAATGGATGGAGTACTGTTCAAGGTGTATGTAGGTTGTCGTCTTGCATTGGCAATGGTCTTTAATTGGGGAACAATTCTTCAATTTAACAATTCTTTGATAGGGATGTTCTCTCAGGATAGTTTCCTAAGCAGTTTTATGATTTGGAGAATTTTAAGTCAATGTATTGTGTCTGGGTTGTTGATTTGTTGTTTGGTTGGGCTGTTTTTCTATTTTTCTTTTCCCACTTGACACTTGTTGGTAAAGTTCTCTACCATAGATTTGCCCAGCTGTCTTTTGAAACAGTAAACTGCTAGCATCTACTACATCCTTTACTCAGTGCTTTCATAGACCAGCCTTGCCTGTGTGAAGAATTACTAGCTTTTGTTTGACCTGAACCTGTTTTTTACTAGTAGTATTTGGTGCCTCGTAGTTCTTGTATTAGAAGTAGTGACTGTCATGTCCAATTGTCACCATAGCAGAAGTCCTGTACTGTGCCTTCAGTGCTCATCTATATAAATGTTACCCATATTGACACTGTTTTGTTCCAATGAACTGTCCTTGTGGTGTTCTCTTGAGTCTTTTTGCATTTTAACATCCTATCCACAGGAAGTGTGGGAACTACAAATGCAGAGTTCTCAAGGTGTTTGAAACCTGAAAGAAGCATGTTCATTATCTCCTAATATCTTCCTGTTTCACTTGGCCCTGTGACAGCTACTAAGCACTGAGGTGAGATTTTTGTGGAACTATCTCTTAGTGAGGTACAGCCAAATTCCTGGAATGGGCAATTTGTTATAAGCAGTATGTTGCACCTCCATTTTACTACAGTAAAATTCCAGAGTTTAACTAGAACTAGCAGTC
Source organism: Parus major (assembly GCF_001522545.3). Classification (NCBI taxonomy): domain Eukaryota; kingdom Metazoa; phylum Chordata; class Aves; order Passeriformes; family Paridae; genus Parus; species Parus major. The sequence goes on from NC_031771.1 coordinate 47,057,486, forward strand.
TGTCTGTTTTTTGCTACACCATTGCTTGATGCAGTGCAGACTTATGCCAAAGTCTTTTATTATGAGAAGAAGTGATTTGCTGATTTGGACCCTTGAGAACATTCCTGTTCTGAGCCTAAACTGAAGTCCCTTCAGATCTGAACATCCAAAATACCTAAAACCCCCAATATTCTTGATGGGTGGTGGCTATCTTATTTCAAGTTAGTAAGTCAGGGCAGTAACAATATGTTTTGTCCATTGTTACTCAGGCTCTTTCTTTTTCTCCTGAGATACTCTTCAAACTCACATACTTTTGCCAATATATAAGGACAGCAGCTCACTTCCCATAAAACAAAAATTGATGAAGCAAGGTCAGGGTATTTTCTGGAGTAATTTGTTTACAAAACATCCAAGGAAAGTAGTATTGATTTATTCTTCTCAGCACGGCCTGAACTGCACACTGGTAATTACGCTAGTTGAAATGTAAATCAAAACAGATGCCCTCTAAAATCTGAGTACTTCTGGTGTTAGCACCAAACTAAATACTTGATGTCAGATGTCTTATTTTTGGAGCCTCTAAGGGCCTACAGTCATTCAGCAGCTGGTTTTAGCCTAGGTTATAGCTGCTCATAACTATGCTTTTTCTCTTTGTGTACACATGAACTGTTCTGAGCAGAAATTTCTATGAGGAGTAACCACCTAGCTGAGTAGCTTGTTGGAAGGCTGTTAAGCCAGCTGCTTTGCTTCCTTTCTCTTGGTGCTGCTTCTCTCCCTGAACAGCAGTCTCCCTTCCACATCTCTGCTGTGTACTGTGTTCTCACCCCACATACCTCAGCAACATCATAGCAGGAATTCTGATACAGGGTTTTTTGTCTGAAGAGGATTGCCCACTGAAATGCCCACACAGCCTTTGGCTTGGCTTTAAATTTATAGGCTTGGTGAAACCAGTTCTGATTTGTATGTAGACCAGCTCTAATAACAGATATTGCTTCTAGCTGAGAGTGGGCACTTCAAGTCAGTGTACTTCTACTTGGAGTTTTATCTGACAGATTTGCCACTCAGGGATTTTATTTACAAATTTTGTGGTATTTTTAAAAAAGAAAAAAATACTGCTTATAGGTTTTAATCATTGGGAAATCCTAATTGCTGGCCTTTATTCTATTGTAAAAATGTTTGTGATCATCACATAAGGCAATTATAAATTGAAATTACTGTTGTAGTTTTCACAGAAAGCACTTTCCTGATTTTTGGTGTCTGTGTGGTGGTTGTTTTGGGTTTTTGAGGTTTTTTTTTTGGGTTTCCTTTTTGGTTTTAAATTTTTTAAAAAATTTTATATTATTACACCTGCTGTTGGAATTATCTCTGCAGCTACTGCATTATGCTTTTCCACTGATTAGTTACAACTGGATCTGTCCTGTGACATGAATAAACTATTACATATGGAAAACAGTGTATATTGTATTATCTTATGAATTATTTCACATCCCTGAAATAGAAATATTGTTTTACAATGTCACTGTCTGCCCACTGGCTTTTTTTTTTCCTTTCCCTTTCCTTCCATTTATGATAATGCTTCAAGTCAAGCTGGAAAATAATTCTGGGGAACTAATTGCTTTTATAGCCTGAAATGCATGCTTTAATCCTATTTATCTTGTTTTAGATACCAAGCTCTAAAGACTTGTGTATTGTGTGATGTTCATGGTTGCATTAATGGATAAATAATACTAATAAAGTGCTGTCTGGAGTAGTTTGAGTCAAGCAAGTGTTACAGGCTTGAAACAAAAGAATATTAGAAATTCCAAGCAGTGGATGATCATATGTTAACTGATACCAAATTTAGAAACATTGTGTCCTCATTAAAGTTTGTTTGTTTGTTCTGTCAGATATGCCATGCTGCTAAATTGATGAAATAATTTCAGATAAACATGACATGATGTGGAATGCTGTCTTGTAGAACACTTTGGGGGCTATTTTACCCCTGGAAAAAATCTGCCTTTCTAAAGTGGCAGTAAAATCCTTGGCTTTAACATTCAGGTTCTCAGAGTTCAGATCAAACTGCCATTAATCCTAGATATTATTCTTTCTTAACCATGAAATTTCTGAAGGCCTGTAACTAGTCTCTCACTAGTTATTATGCAGTTATTTAATCCTGAGCAGTAATACATCACCTGGCATTAAAGCTCTGCAAAAATGTTAAGTAGATTTTAAAGTTTTTTTAGATGTGGACTGGACCACTTAGAACATTTGTAGGAATAAGGTGGAGCTGTTGAGGTAAAAGGAATGAAGGTGGCCTAACTAGAATTATTTTTTTTTTCTCTCCCAAAATTTGAACTTGAATTTTTCAGCTTTTAGTAGCTGCTGCATCTCCTGTGCCTCTATGGATGAGCTTGAACCGGTTTTTACAAAATAATCAGATTCTTGCAGTGTGACAGTGTAGAATAGCCTTGTGGTTTGCATAGTCAGTATTGGTGCTTGTTTCATTTAGTTATGATTCTTTTCTTCAGTGAAAGAGATGGAAGAGGCCCAGCTCCGTGGTTTTCCCCAGCCACCCCAGCAGACCTCGGGCTGACCGTGTCAAAAAAGAGTCCAGCTGTAATGTGCTTGCAATGTATTAAATAATTGTTCACAGAGAGACAAGAAAAACCTGATGTTATGAAAAACTGACTTTCTTCCTTTAAAGCAATATGATACAGATGAGCAACTTCTTAAAAAAAAGGTGGAAAAAAAATCACACAATGGAAGGACATAGTAATTAGTCTTAGTTTGAGGAGAGCGGGACACAAATCCCATCAGTAAAACAAATGCTGAAAAAGGAGAGGTGGTTAAAAACATTTATGGTGGCGCCTGCTAAGAGAATGAGGTGGGACTTCCCTTTCAAGTGTGAGACCTTGGTGTAGATAAGAAGAATAATGTCTCACTGCAAATCCACAACCTTGTGTTTCAAGCCACAGTGTGCTTTAAGAGAAGTCTGCTTTTCTTCATCAGATTTGAAAAACATAAGGCATCTGACTTTAAATGATGTAACAACATAAATCATATTGTCTATTTAAACTGTGGCTGTGTTATGAGTAAATAAAAGGCAACCAAGAGATGATGTCATGAAAAGGGAAGAAGAAATATTTTTGAGTCATAAAAATGGTCTGGCACCTTTCTCAATATTCTTGGAAGTTTACATGGAAACAGAAAAAGGTCAGTCTTATTTTTATTCATGGTGTATTTTTTCTTCTGTCTTGATTTTTATTTTTAAATTCCTTTTAGACACCTTCAGGAGCAGAGGCAGAAAGCTGAGGGAGACAATATTAAAATAGCTTCTCTAGTAGATCTCAACAGATAAACTATGACTTTGGATAATTATTTTTAATCCAGTTGAGGACTTGTGGGTTTTTTTGTTTTGGATTTTTTGGTTGGTTTTTTTTAGTTTGTTTGGAGTTTTCATACCACACACCTTGAAGCTTCTGTTGTTTGGCTTTTTACTCTCCTCTATCCTTTCCCCCTCTAGATTACCTCAGCAAGTAAGGAGATGCTTCCTGCATGGGTATTATGTGGGCTGATGAGCCTGAATGATGTATCTCCCAGGGGTCTGAGGCACCTCCTTCTGATGACTTTTTCCAGTAGAGGCATCTTTCAGACTTGATCCTGCCAGTGTCTTCCCCATCAGTTTGCTGTGTTTTGTACTCTTCAGTGAGACCTGTCCATTCTGAGATACTGCCCTGACCTACCAGTCTCTTTTGCAATGGACAGAAATCCTTCATCAAAATTATGTTTGTCTGCCTCACTAGTAACGCAAACACAATTTACTTTGTTGGTGTTTTTTTTGCTGACAGAGATGCCAAATTCTGACCAGCTAGGAGACATATGCACAGAGGCAAGTGTGGGAAGAGAAAGTGTTTGCATAGAAATATGTGCAGAGGAAATATAGGGACTTTGGGGTGGGGATAACCTTAGAGAGCTGTAGCACTTGACAGGCTTCTCCTAACAGGAGGTACAGTTTGCCTTCTGTGCTAAGTAGGCACTCACACCTCAGAACATTTCAGAGACTGTCCTCAGCCTGTGCTAGGTCTGACAAAGGCTCAGATGTGCCTAGGCTGGAGGAAGGAAGTGCAATGTCCATGCTCATTGCAGGGTGGATGGACGAGATGACATTTAAACTCCCTTTGAACCCAAACCATTCTATGAGTCTCTGTGTTACTGAGGCGTGGAGGCAGAGGAATAATTGATCTGGATGACAGATAATAAATAAAAGAGGTGCAGAAAAACTGTGGGAGGAGTGGTAGAGTTGATAGGAACTATATTTAGAAATTTAGCGAACTAGTAAACATACAGTAGAAAAAGATACCAGCCTATGCTAGAGAGGGAGAGAGAATAACAGAAAGAAAATGTAAAAGAAAAAAGATGAGGAACATAATTTAGTCACATACTGTGCAGGCTAATCACTACTATTGGGTGAATATAATCTGCAAGAACTGTTTCACTTAAAATGCAGAGAACAGTTCAAATCCTGTGGGTTTTTTTCCTGACCTTAGTCACTATTTTGAGACCAGATGTCCTCAGAACAGGTGCAGGCTTGGGGAGCAGGAGAACCCAAAACCTCTTGGGACCAGAATTATCTGAACAACCTGATCTACTTGAAGATATCCCTGCTCATTGCAGAGGGCATGGGCTAGGTGACCTCTTCAACCCAAACTATTCTATTATTCTGTCATGGTCTATGGAGAGCACAGTCTGTGCTCAAATCTTCACTGAGACCAATACTTAGAGCTGGGCTGAAATCTAATTTCATTTTTCCTGACTGAATCTTAATCTGGAAATTTATTTTAAATGCGCTTCAGGGAATAGCTCAATTGACATATATAATTTAAAACAAATGAACTAAACTGAGGAACTGTAATATGACCCCTTATAGGAAGCAGATCCCACCTCATGGACTATTTTAGTTTCTCTGTATTTTGCTAGCTGAATTGACTTCAGTCTTTTCGTTCACACTTTTCTTAAAATGCAGCACTGAGGTGTTGTTCCTGTGCTTTGGTCATCTCACAGTCCAGCCCTAGTGAGATACCTGGCTGTGCCATCCTGCTGACAGAGTATGACCTGTGGATTGACTGTGTCACCCTGCAGCTCTTCCTATATGTGCTGCTCTGCAAGAAAAGAAAAGTCTGCAAATGCTTTTTCTGGTGCAGCTTACTCTCCTGTTTCAAAGGAGGCAAGCTCTATATTTGGGAATAAGGAGTGTCAGTGTCTGACAGAAAGAGCCTTATGCTCTTATGCTATCCCACCAGCACAAGGTTATTGCCAAGGTTATTGTTTGTCCTATTTTTCTTTATTGTACAGAGCTGAGGAGCTGCACAGGTCTGTTAGCCACTTTTAATCTCCAGTGAGAATATTATTTGCCTATTGAAAGCTTGCATGCATTTCTAGGACAGCTAACAGTGAAGACAGGAGAAGCTGACACATCGAGACTCCTCAAAAACTTGTATTGAACTTCTTTAGCCATGGCCTGACTACACTGGTGACTTGTCATTCAGTTTTGGATATTTGGCTCATATCACCACCCTCCGCTTACTCCTTCTTAAATTGAACCCCCTGTTTTTTATAGATAAAAATGATCATTGCTGGAATGCAAATAATCCATACATTGTCATCAGTTGTTAAGAGCAAGTATTTACTTTTTTTAAGGTTATTTTTCCCTTTCTCCCTGGCCAGGCTGAATCAAGCCCATGGATCGTACATTGTACAAGGTGACCTGATACTTTGCATTTTAATGACTAAAGTGTCAAACTTCTGGGTGATATTACACACAGACACTGTGTACAGACAATGGCTGTTTATTTCAGTGAGGGAAGAATTTGATGTGTTCTGTGTGCTATTCAAGACATAGAAGTTGATGTGGGTTTTGTGCCTGTGAATTAGTGATACAATTTAGGTTTCTTCCCAGTAAAACCATGAAACTGATTTAGACTGATATGTTTTTTCAAGGGAGAAAAGTGACTTTAATCAATCCAGTTACCATAATCTGGGTCTCATTGATCAGAAGCATGTGTTGCTTGTTATCTGGAAAATTAAAGAAGTCTCACAGTTACAGCCTCATAAATTTGGATGCTTTGTATTCTGACATAGAGTAGTTTTTTCATTACCAAGAAAGTAGGTCTGATATGACAAAAAGTTTTAGCTTCATCAAGGTAATACATGGAAAGATAAATGAATCCTTAAATGACAAAGACATGAGAGCAGTCACAGTAAGGGGCAAAGCAAACCAAGAGACATTTAAACAGAATTGTTTCTAATTAGCAGGATCCCACACTTTTCAGGAGATTAAAAAACAAAATGACTTGAAGGTTCAGAGGGTTGGAGGACTTCCCTGAAGACACACTGTAAAAGCTGGAGTTGTTGAGCTTGGGAAAGAAAAGGCTCTGGGGAGACCTTGTGTGGCCTTCCAGTACTTAAAGGGGGCTTATAAAAATAAAGGAGAGGAACTTTTTACATGGGTAGATAGTGATGAGATAAGGCAGAATGGGTTTACACTGAAAAAGGAGAAATTCAGATGAGATATTGGGAAGAAGTTCTTTACCCAGAGGGTAGTGAGGCACTGGAACAGGTTGCCCAGAGAAGCTGTGGATGCCCCATTTCTCAAAATGTCAAGGCCAGGTTGGATGGAGTTCTGAACAACCTTATCTAGAGGGTGGGATCCCCACCCATGGCAGTGGGATTTGAACTACATAGTCCTTACAATCCCTTCCAAACCAAGCCTTTCTACAATTCTATGAATATCAAATACCCATATAACAAATACCATACTTGCCAGATGAACCATCAATATGGCACAGCTGATCGCCGAAGTATGGCCTACTCACCGAACAACCAGTTTGGGAGTATGCTATCATGATTTTAACCTTTATTTGTGTTGTGTCATCCAAAAAGGTTTACATGTATTAAGTGTTTATCCAGGAAATTTGCAATAGTAATAGCTGACAAAAATGTGCAGTTACTACTATCTTTGTTCCAGGATCACAACAACAGCAGTCAACCCTAATTGCCATGTACATGAAATAGTACTATAATAGAATAAATTGTGTATTATATCTTTGTACATAACAGCATCCAAGCTAGAGTTCAGTCTCCTAGTTTAGAGGTGTGTCTACTGTGCAATTATGGGTCAATTATGCCCCCTACTTTGAGTGCATGCTGTGACATTTCTCAACATAGGGGAAGAGCCAGTGTGATATCGCTACTGTCTGATGAGAAGCTACTTTGGCAGTCAGGATGGTCAGAGTAATGGGAATACTTGCCTACATTAGTTTTCTCAAAATGTTCTCAAAATTTTCAAAGATAAAAGGTCGGATTTAGTCTACTCTGCTTATACTAGAAAAATACATGCTAATTATCTTACATATGTATAGTTGTACTGCCAAGGAACTATACCAGTATAGCTGGAATGGCAGAACCTGCTAATTCTTATGTGCCAGTGTGAATACTTCAGCTGGAATGGGGAGCACCTGAGCTGATGCAAATGCAACATTAACAACTGCTCCACTTCTTCACAGCTGCTCTCTTCCCATACCTCCAGGCATCTAGCTGTGTTTTTATCAGATCCTAATGGGTTTTCTGTTCCCACATTGCCCCTTCGAATTCTTGCTTTTTCATGCAGCTGTTTTACACCAAGCTCAGAGTGAGCAGTGGGCAGGTGTCAAGACAGGGAAGTTTGGGTGTTGCCAGTACTGCTGGAACATACCTACACTTGTTTGTGGGTGTGTTGGCAGAAGGGAAAGGTAATGAAAAGTAGATGCTATCAGTTTTACAAAAGGTGTTTTGATTTTTAAATATTGGTTGTTGCCTAAGCTGATAATAATATACATAGCTATGTTAAGTCCTGCTAGGCTCCTCCTCAAAATATACTTCTTTTCAAACCAGTAAGCTTAGCCAGGTCTTCCACTTCTGGTGGCTTCCTGACCATATTAGTCAGCATATGAAGTGCCATGTTTTATTCTTATAGATTCCTATTTCTACCTTGAAAGTTTCAGGGTTTGTTTGTGTTATTGTTGTTTGTTTTGTTTTGTTTTTAGTTAGTTTGTTTTTTCTTTGTTTTGTTTTTAAGAAGTCATTCTTATACTATTTCATTCACTGACTACTGTCCCTGGTAGCTGTTGACTGTTTTATAAACAGTTAAGAGTAAGGCCTGCTCACACAGAAGGTGGACCTTTTTGTGAGGCATTATTGCTGCAGCAGAGTGCCCTAGAGGACACAAGGGCTACAACTTGGAGGTGATCTGAACATAGAATTTTTTTCCTGTTGTGCTCTTTGCAATTGATTTTAAATATTTATAAGATACTTAAAAGGAAATACATTCTGTCTGACTAGCTCCTCATCATTCACAGCACTATGTTACAGAACATTTCCCTACCCCCATTATTTACCATACAAAATGATTGTTTTATTTTTAAAGAGTAAAAGGAAGAGTGGGGAGAAGGGTAAAACTCTCACAATCATTATCCAGTTTGCATAAAGGGAAAACCAAATAATAGCTGGTAGCATAAACCCTTTCATTTCCTCTTCTGCTGAGCTTGTTTTCTACACTTGGTTTCACCAAACTTATATAGTCTAGTGTTTAAATTACTGAAGTTTATGTTTCCTGTCTTTTAAAATTATCAATCCCATAAAATATAATAATAATTGTTTAATAGTGGGGCCTAAAACCCTGAGTCCTGTTTAGTCCCATATTGTATAGAAGCAAACAGAAATGTGCTCCTTCCCAAGGGATTCATGGTCTAAATGTGTGGCAAGACAAAAACTGGGGAAGCAGATGGTCATGCACATGTGAGAGAAACAATCAGCAGAGAAACTATATTTGAGTCAGTAATTGTGTTAGGCTAGGCCTGAGTGGGGAATCTGTGTTTGGCATCACAAGTGGTGCCTCAAATTAGTTATAGCAAATTTTTATGTAACAGAGGGGCTGTGTCTGAAATGTCATTTCTCTTGAGAGGTTAAAGTGTCTCTATGTGATCTTGTGCAACTGTGCACTTTGGAGGATGGATTCCGTTCACCTGAAAAGATGTATCCAACGTCTTTTAAAAACATTTAACGTAGAAACAGCTCTAGAATCTGGTCTTGAGGTGATGCTGCCATGGGTCTACAATTCACAAAGTGCCCTTGCTTATACTTGCTCCTTTCCCAGTGGCAGGCTTGAGCAGCCTGCTTTGGAGTGTGCCATCAAGGACGTGATTTTGATAGCTCTGAGATGTTTCTTAGAGACTGAGGGTCAAAGTGAGCTGGGGATCCTAATTTATGATGGAATTCTCTAACTCTCTGAACACTGCCTCCTCTGTGGGTTTGACTGGGAGTTGATGTGGGTGCTGTCTTCTGGCCTAGAAGTCACTTTTTCTTAGATTTCCATTTACAGAATCAGCTGATTTAAGTCTGCTTAAATATAGAAGTACTTTCCAGATGTGGATTGTTTCTCAATTGCATACCTATATAAAGGCGTTGTTTTTCAGCCTCCTGGAATAATTCAATTTTTATTGTATCAGTTTTATGGATGTTGTTATCAATGAGAAATCCTACTTGGGACATTAGAAAAATTGAAAATGTCAGACAGTGAGCATAATAGCTACAGCATACTGCTGTAGGATTTTGTCTGAGAAAAAACTTGACAAGCCAGAACACTTCCAAATATATTCTGAGGTAATTTGTTCTGTTCAGCCTGGAGAGGAGACTGAGGGGAGACCTTATTGCAGTCTAAAACTAACTTCCTTGTGAGGGGAAGAAGAGGAGCAGACACTGATCTTTCTTCTGTGGTACCCAGTGACAGCACCTGAGAGAATGGCCTGGAGTTGTGTCAGGGGAGGTTTAGGCTGGATATTATGAAAAGATCCTTCACCCAGAGGGTGGTTGGGCACTGGAACAGGCTCCCCAGGGCAGTGGTCACAGCACCAAGCCTGGCAGAGCTCAAGAAGCATTTGGACAATGCTCCCAGGCACATGGTGTGATTCTTGGGGATTGTGCTGTGCAGAGGCAGGAGCTGGACCCAATGGTCCTTGTGGAGCCCTTCCTACTCAGCTTATTCTGTGTTGCTGTGGTTGTGCCGTGTACATTGTCAGACACTGCCGCTCCCTTGCAGCATGGCAGCATTCTGTACACTGTGAAATGAAGCTCTTTGTTGACCCATCTGCTGGAAGCTGTTGCCCCTTGTATTTGCCTGAGAGTTCTGTGCAAAAATAATTTATTGGCCTTCTGCAGAAATTTGGGGCCAAAGATAACAGAACCTTTAAAACATGCTGTTGAAAGACTTTGAACCTTAGGTGACCTTGCTGAACAGAGGAAGATGGAAAAGGAGAGAGAGATGGAAATCTCATATGTTTTAGATACTGTGAAATTCTTTTAAGTTAAAATAAGAAAATAAAACTTAGGAAATCAGCATTGAAGTCTAAGCACCTTAACTCCTGTAATTCTGTCATTCTAGCTTGTCGAAAACTCCTGGTTGCACATCAGTTCTATGGAAAGGCTCAGTGCTTTGTTTGATTGTTTGTTTTTTCCCTGTTGAGTCTTTAGAAGTGGGTATGAAGAGACACTGCTGGAGTTCAGCAGGCCTTTATCCTTTAAGTATGCCATACATTTTTACTTCAGGGAGCAATATTCTGAAAATAGGCTTGTATGTCCGTGGAGATTGCTTCAAATACAGGATTGGAGTGTTTCGTGTATATGCATTTGGGCAGGATTTAGGCCAAGCAGGATATGTGATCTCAGCTCTGGTATTCAACTGTGACTTAGTGTGCCCAAAAATCATCTTGTCCTGAATATTTCAGATGCTTCTGATTTGTTTATATCATATGAAATATTGCTAGTGGCAGGTATTGTGGTGGTATTGTTGTAGTGCTCAGAACATCAGCCTCTCTTAATTCCAAGAAAATAGGATAAAGACATAAGTAGTTAGAGTCAATGATTCTCTTTTGTAAAAAAAACCAACCCAGCAAAAATTAACCCCCTGCCCCCAGTGAAAAAGAAACCAGCACCAAAAAATTCCCAAACAAAACAGACTTCCCCCCAAAATCCAACACATTGACTAGGGAGATTTCTTAAAATTGTCAGGATATTGTGTTTTTGTGTTTGACCATTTAATGGAATAATCTGCAGCTATTTATAGTGAAACTGTTAGGAGTCAGTGTGCTCTTCCCTCTCAAACCAAATTAATCCTTATGTTTTCCCATTAGTTCTCTTTTCCTAAATCCCCATTTCCCCTGCTTGCCTTCCATTTTTCTTGTTCTTCCCATACCATTTGACTGCATTTTCACATTTTATTGTGCCATTTTTCACCTGTGTGAGCTGTCTTAGATTGGTTCAGTTTTGTATTCCTGTATTTCTTCTGTATGGTGTCTTTTCCTAAACTTCAGAGTGGAAATTGGCAAGCTTTTATTTGCTACATCAGGAAACTTATGGGCTGGAAAGAAACGCAGTTCTGTTCTGTCACTAGTGCTTATCGCAGCTGAGCGTTGTCTTTAGAAAATACTGTGGAGTACTTTAGAGAGAGATGGTTTATGTTGTGGAATGCTGAAGTTACCAAGGTGAATGTTTTAAACCTACACAAGGAGAAAAAAATAATCTTACCTTTGCGACTGTACTCCATCGACTGCTTGAAAGATTTGTTTTAAATGTCTTGGTCCTGCAATAGTAAAACACTTTGCAAATGGTTTCTTCACATGCACATGAAAGTAAGAAGGATACTCTGAGGCATTAACTGTCTACTGCAAACAATGTGGAAATAGAACAACCTCCTCTTGGTACCATTGTGAATTTTAAATTTAGACAATGATTAAATAAATCACTTGAGTAGTATGCTCATCCCCTTGAGCTGAACTGGAATGCTAACCTGCTTAAAGTGAGCATAAGCTTTGCTACAATGGATTAGGACTCATGTGAAGTGTTTAAACAACAACAGTAAAATTAGAAAACTTTCAAATATGCAGTATTATGGGACTTTTTTTTCCTATGTGTTTTCTTTTTCTTTCTGGAAGACAGGATATTTATAGTATCAGTTAAAACTTCATGTGTGTTTGTCAGAACTTCACCCTTCAGATTTTCACAAACTTTGAAACTTAAATGCCTCTGGCATTGCAATAATATTTTAGATACTGGAAAAGCTGTTCTTTCAGATGTGTGCTCCAGCTAAATGGAAAGCTCAGCAAAATGATTTGTATTAAGAATTTCTAAAGAGACAAATAAATTAATGAGATAATTGTAGAATTAGAGTATAACAATACTGCAATGCAGATGCTTTTCCTCCTTTAAAAATGCAAATATTTTCAGTATTTCTTGTGAGTGAAATGTGAGCCCATGCGGATTTGTGTGTGCATGCAAACCTATAATAACCATTAATCACCATGTCAAGCTCATTTCTGTGAAATGGGCAACATTATTTTGCTGTGGGTTTTAGAAACTGGGCCATGTGCTTTCTTTCATTCTCAGCATCTCTTCTGTGTGAGTGATAACTTGAAAAATCTCAGTGTAGCTTACATTACAAACCACATATCCACACAGAGTTATACTTGCAAGTATAACTTTACACTCTTGAAATCTGCAAGGCTTTTCTTGTAAAGAGAGTGAAGTTTCTATTGTCCTTGAGATCCCTTTCAGCAGAACTCTCCTAGGATCTAAGCCAGGGTAGTTCATTCCTGGATTCAGCATCCATAGGCAATGGGGCTGGGAAGGGAAAGTACAAGGTAACAAGGACAGTACAAGCAACATGGTCATTGCTGCTGCTGCTGTTCTTTCTGCTGTACTCTCATTGCATACATATTCTTTGCAGCTGTAATTTTCAGAATTTATGGGTGAACTCTGACAAGTTCTTATAAAATTTCACTATCTAGCTTCCGGGTTTGAAAGTACCCCATGCCATATATGTAGTTTCATGGTTGCTGTTTGCCTACAAATTGAAAAGGACAACACTGCTTAGTGTCTGTCCCCTGGGTGATATTTAGAAGACTTTCTATTAAAAGCCTGAAACATGATTGAAAACTAAATGCAAATTTAAGTGGCCTGGATATCTGATGTGACTCATTGCTAAGGAGAACTTGGGATTCATTCAGTCTCGATTCATTTTGTTGCTATGTTGCCCTTAGAGCAAGTCACTTAACTTTTCCTGTATGTCACCATTTCATATCCTTCTCAGAGCTTAATGTTTGTGCTGCACTTCAAAGATTTATAGCCTTATTCAGTCTTGTATACTCTTGCAGAGGGTTGAATGTTTTTGTGCATCTGTTAAAGGTGTGATCAGTACTTTATGTGAAGTGAATAATAAAGCTTATGAAGAATGAGTCATGATGTGTTCCTGTTTATATGCAGGAACATTATCCCTTTTACTGGGGTAATTTTATGTCCTTTTGCATTCTATTTTTTTTTTTTTTTTAATATAGCAATCATTATTCATTAGTTAGAAGATTCCTCCTTTTATTTTTTGTTCAGATCTCTAATAGTCTTACTTGCAGAATAATTCTGTCTTGATATCCTAATTTATTTTGTGTAAGCCATGGCCTAAACATTTATGCATATGGTGAAAGTAAAATGAAAAAGAAAATCCATGATCCAGTTATGAAAGGAAGCAGATTTCATTTAACAAATTCAAAAGAAGTAGTTTGTTAAACAAGCTTGTTTAAACTTTCAAGTGCATTATTAATTGCTGTAAATTCCTTTTGTCTGTTTAACAAATTCTGAAGTAGTAGGTTAGCTATAGGGTTTTCCTTTAATTTATTGTTGGGTTTTGATTGTTTATTTTGAATCCTCTAGGAAATTCCTGTAATTCTGTAGAAATGTAAAATGAACATGCCAAAAAGAAGAGCTGCTGGGAGTCACAGCTGTTGGTAAATTGTCAGCATACTCCTTATATCATGTCCAATAATAACTAGTTTGATTGTCAACTGCTGTCTGATGTGTGTAATTGGCTTTTGACCCAAAAATAGACAAACCATTCTATATTTGTTCTTAAACTTGAGTTAAAAGTATTCTTGTTTTCATTGTATTTGGACCTTTTTCCTTTTCTGCTTGGTGGCAATAGTTTGGAGCATGGCTGTTAGTCCTATAAATTGCATCAGACATCTTAATTAAATACTCTTTTCACCATCATCTTTGCTTAGCAACATCCCTTCTGAGATATTCTGGGAAACTTAATACTTGTCTGGTGTGTAAAACAGTGTTCATAAATCAAGGTATGTTGCCATATCCTGCTTGCTTCTTGCTTATGTTGTTTAATAATTTTTATATTACTCTCTTTAAGATAGAAACATGAAGCCTCATACACCTAGTAACTCCCGCTGATTGCACAACACAATTACCAGTGAGACTCAGGCTTTGGAATATGGCTTACCATGCTGGTGTAGATTGTTAAAGCGAATAGTGTCTACATGGTTGTCATGGATCCAAGTAGCAAGCAGCTTTCACATTCCAAAATAACCTGGAATTTAAACAAAATCTTTAGGCTGTCAGAAACTCATATCAGCATTTTCCATTTCATTTGGTTGCTGAAAAGATGCTATCTCAAAAGTCATAAAACCAAAATGAAAATGAAATTATCTAAACGTGCTTTGGCATACACCATAGGTATTCTTCCGGTCCTGGGTGTGTTTCCCACTGAACAAAATGAACCTTTTTGACACAGTTATTTGAGCAATTATTTCCCTAGTTACCATCTTGTGCTGCTCTTGAGTCTCTTTCTAGGGTTTTGGTTTTAAAAGCTATGTTTTCCTGCACTGGAGAGGTGCATGGGGTACTGCATTCTCTGAGCAGGCTGGGTGGTTGTCACTCTGATCCACCTATGGTCCTGCTGCATTAGGAGCTCCCACCCTGAAACTTTCAAGCACCACTCACAGGCTCTCTTTGTAGAATGTGTGAAGTCATAGAGCACTTTTCATAAAAGTCTCCCTCACCCTAAGGATCAAAGAGAGCTAGCATATTTTACTCACACTATACAGGGCTTCACTCTTCCTTTCTGGAAAACACAACTTGGTCTTCCAAGCTGAGCTGAAGATTGGTTGGTTGTAGACTCTAGGTGTTTTCCTTTGTAGATAAAGTGTTAGAATTCTGTGCTGTCCCCTAGAGTTTCATCAAATGCTTAGCTGTCAATAGTGGTTTTAATTTCCCTTTTAATTCAAATACTCTGAGGTTTGCATTCCTCTCATAGTTTCCTTCCTTTCTCTAGCAACCTTGGCCCTTTTGCTTTTGTGGTACCATTCAAATATTTTCTCTGCTGCCTCAGTTTCTCTGTTCTCAATTGACAAGTCTATTGTCCAATAGCTTTTTTGGGGGTCTTTTTGATGAGTTCAATTCTTTGTTGCAATGTAATTTTCAGTGTAACAAACTTCTGATTTCTATGCATTCTTTGTGATTGTGCCCATGAGTTTCACTATGATTGTTTACATATGGTTGTATTGTGCTCTCACTGCATTTTGATGGTAAAACTGATTAACCTTGCTATGAGTGGATTCAAAGCTTTTAAGATTCTGTTCTAAGTTCAAGAAAAGGAGCAGTTTTGTGAAATCAAAGCTGAATTTGAAAATCCTGAATTATTTCTATGAATGCTTGGAATGAAGAAGTAATCCTCCAACTGTCAAACTGCAAACTTCTCTCCTAGACTCTATAGGGATGAGAAAAAGGAAATGTAGGTAACTATAGGTGTCTTGTGTCTTGGTTCACAGAAGGAATGGAGGAGGAAGAGAAATGAATAGTCAGTTTTCTTTACAAAAAGTATATAGGAATTATAATCATGTTGATTATTTATTCCATCAAACTTTCTTGAATTTATTTTTTAAAAAATATATCAGTATGTCAGCTTTGAATACTGTCATCACATTGGTCCTTGTAAATATTCAACTTGTCACCAACAGCATGAAGAATGTAAGCAGGTAAGACACTATGCACCAGTTAATATTTAATGATGGTTGTTTAAGAATTCCTTGAAATCTGACCAATCTCCCTGATTCGTGAAGCACCTCATCAGTAACTGAAAAGGCACAGGTTGTTTCCTGAGTGGTAAAAACAAGCTGACAAAAGGAGAGAACTTGATTCACAGCTAAAAATAGGCTGTTTGAAAGAGCTCTGTGGTCTTGCCAGTTGTACAAGAGTTTTCTGGAGAATTACTACCTTTCTATTAGCTAAGGCACCTTGGGATAAAGTTGTCTGTTTAGTTGATTCTGCAACCCATTATCATATGCCCATTCATGCTTGGATAGAGGTTCTTAGTCATAGTCATCTGTTAGTGAGGCCCCTTTGGGTCACTGTCAGAAAGAGTTTTATGCTGTGTTTGCTTCACCACTTTTATAGACCATGCTGGACACTTTTTATTTCTTCCTGGTAACTGGTGATCATGAGCAGTTTTAGATGACAGTATCCTTGTTCCTGGCAGGCTTTTTGCTGTCTGGACTATGAATCACAACAAGATAAATTTGCCTTATGTTTTACCAAGTGTTGTACAGAATCATAAAATAATCGATTGAAAGAGAGTTCTTCTGGTCCATCCTTTCACTCTGTCAATATAGGTCTACAGCATGGTATGAAACATGTAACACCCAGGTTTAGCTCATTTGCATTGCATAGGAAGCTTTGATCTTTTTGACCATGTCTGCAGAAGCAGCATATGGCTCTGCTGGGCAGGTAATGCAATGTCAATATAATCTGTCTATGTTTATATAGTTCTTTATTGGTAAAAATCTCACAGGAGCTGAGGGTGAAAGTTCAGTACCCAAAATTTTCCACTTCTGTAACAATTTCCTGTTCCTAGCTTGTGTGTTAAATGTCTTCTGATTGCTTACCTCCAGCTTTCAGCCCCAAATGCTAGCAATCTGCCTCCTGTTTAAAGAACCTAGAAGAAGAAATAAACACACTGGTGTATTGCTGTATATATATTTGTATATATATATATATGTATATATATATATTTATATTTGCATATATCATTATATATATATACAGAGAGAGACATTGATATTCCCTCTGGAAGGGTTTGTGGCAATTTCTCTAGGTCTGTTATTAAATTTTTATCTTACTGTAGATTACACTGTTCTACAGGTGCCACTTTCTCATTTTAGAATTTTTGTTGTTACAACAAGTAAAACCATTACTGGATAAGAAATGTTTTATGATTGGGACCTTTTACAGCTTTATCCTACAAGTTGCCTGAGCAGGCAACAGGGATGTTGAGGTACACAGTTTCAGTAGACATTATTCAGCCAGCACTGAGAAACCATGACAGACAGTTCTCTGCGTGGAACAGGTATATTTCTACATTTGTAGAAACTGAGGATGTGAATGAAGCCTTTTGTATGTTTAGAAGCTGAGAAATCAGCCTATCCAGATGTTTCAAAATTAATTAACTATAAGGAGTGAGCAAAACCGGTTCTTGAAGCTGTCAGTGCCCATAAATCATCTCTGTTTTTATTTCTGAGGCAGGACAAGAGCATGAATTTAATTAATGGGTTTGACTTGCTCTGGAAACACACAGTAGAGCAATCGCCCTACCCACACCTTTCACAGATGCTGTAAACATACAAATGCTATTGTGTATTTACTCCTGAATGCTTTCCAGCATCATTGTGCTAGATACAGTTGAATGCCTCAGGCAGGTGACAAAGCAATGACCACAACAAATCCTTGTTCTTTGGACACGCAGATCAGAGGAGCAGCAGGTTAGCTCCTGTTTTCTTGGTTCCGGCCAACTTCTGCTTAACAAAGGCATTAGCAATGCCTGCAACAGAAAACTCCAGGGGAAAACTAAAAGAGTGGGTTTGTCTATTTTACATGATTGGGAATTTAATTATAAAATGAAAAAAATACCAAGAAGATTTATTCTGCCACTCTGGTTAAAAAAAAAAAAAGAAAAGGAAAATCTCTTTTTTAAAAAAAAACCTGTCTGCAATGGATCACCAGGACTGTCTCTGCATTGTTTGGTTTTTATTGTATTTTAAGTTCTATCTTATTAAGTGTGAAGAGACACAGAAACTGTCAGGCTGGATCAGACCCCCATTCGGTGCTGTCGTCAGCTCCAGGTACCTCAGAAGAAATTGTGCAAACACCCTTGGTATTATGGGGAGCTGGAATTACATAGCATTTACATCACATCAAACATGGCTTTAAGTCTCTTGTGTCTGAAAACTTACATTCTCCTTGAACATTACACTTGTCAAATTTGATTTTGTCATGTTCACTGTTGTGATGCTGGATAGTGTTTAGGTTTTTTTCTATGGAAACTCATGATACCCTTTCCTTTGGTAATAAATTTATGGATGGCAATTGCCCAGATTTGTTATGCTGGAGGAAGAATTTTGTTTGCTCCTGGGCTAGTTTCTCTTTTGTCCTGACTGAATGTTCCCCCTTATTTATGTTGTTATGTAACAAGATGGTTACACTTTCCCTTTAGTAGGCAAAGGGTAGGATTTCATTGTCTAGACAGCTAGAGGACTTGAAAAAATGTGTACTAATAAATGTGGCTTTTTTTTCAATAAGAGGGAGTTAATCAGAACATTATTTGAGCTCCTCTATATGGATGGGACTTTAGGTTAGCGTGGATGTCTGAGATGTGGAGATAATCTCCAAGTAAATTGGAAAATAGGGATTCTTTATTCAAATACTGAAATAAACTTGAAAATACTGAAAAAATGGTTGAATGTTGCTTTATATGCTCTATATGCCCCATGTTGCCAACAAGTGAGAAAGTATTCTGTAAATTATAGGTGCATAATGGCATTCACCCTCCTATGATTGCTTGAACCATGCACTAAAAATATAAGTTCTTGCTATTTTCTTGTTTTTGTTGTTGCTTAGATAGTCTTGTAGGAAAGGACATTTCTGGGGCTTCAAAGAGAACTGAAATTCAGTTCTGAACTAAAATTCAGAACAACATTTCTAGGCCTGTGGTGAATGCATTTATGAATATTTACCTGGAAGTTAAGATTTGGAGTAAGTGTTAGGAATGAAAGCCACTGAACATTTTAATCTGGCAAAATCCTCAAATCTCTCTTCCTTTCCCTATGATGCTTATATCCTGACAAGATCCATGATACTTGTTTTTTAGAAATACATGCTAAAAATATCCATGACAAATATAAGTTAAAAAAATGCTTCTTTTCTACATTTAAATATTGAAACACATCTATGGCTGCACTGGCCAAACACTGACACCAGTAATTCTGGGAAATATTCAAAAAAAATGCCAAGCACTGAGCAACTAGCCTTTGTGTTTGTTATAAGAGAACATTTTTAATCTAACTGCAGAATAAATAGTTTACCTTTCTCTTCTATATATAAAATGGTCAATTGAAGACTTTGATATTTTTAAAAATTATTATTACAGCTATATATGAAAGCATTTTATAACATAAAAAAGAAATTCAGCATCCTGATTTCATCAAACACAACTTTGCGTAAAGGCCATTTTGCACACTCTGACGTCTTATGTAGGGTGTTTGGAAAAGTAAATCATCATCCCACCTGCAATACTGGATAAGGCTGTTTTCAGTATAGGGAATATAGAAGAGGCTGCATTTTTTCCACTCCTTTTTACCAAGGCTTGCAGCATGCATTCATATGAACTGTAATTTACTGCTCTTTAGCCATCATTGCTGTGTGTTCTGCTGTGTCTTCTCTCTGGCAGTGGGCCTTCCTTCAAGGGGAAGAAACTTGTTTGGTGGTTAAGCTTGGTGAGGATGGACTGTGAATCACTTGTACTTGAGCATTAAACTTGGCTCTGTATTGTTTTATTACTTGATTGTTGACGCCTCTGGCAAATTAAAGGCAAGGCTTTATCCACAATCATATCCTGAGTTTAGCTGTTCACAGAATCATGGAATATTCTGCAAAAGGGGTCCACAAGGTTCCTTCAGTCCAACTTTTAAGTGAATGTCCCATACAGGGATTGAGCCCAGAACCATGGCAGTATTAGCACCATGCTCTGTCCAACTGAGCTTATCTTGCCTGTCTCTACATTGTGCCAGGAGCTTTGTGGGCATGCACTGGGGGAAAGGCTTCTTTCAGCCTTTGTGCTGTAGGGGAAAACTCTGAAGATCAGTGTCTGACTGTAGTGCTCTGGTGTCACCAAGCAGTAAGAGGTGACTTGCAGCTGGGCAGAGCCAAGGATGTCCTCCTCATGTTTCCCTGATGCTCTCTTCCCTGCAGGCCCTCAATGCAGACCTGCTGTGAATCTTCTCTTTGCTTGCCCTTACTGAGGAGCTTGTGTTGTCTGTATTCTTATGACAAATCATGTATTTTCTGGTGGAGGGGAAGGGGAGATGTGTGTGCTGTAGATGTCTCTTTCCACTGCCTTTTTCATTAGAACTGTTTGATGTGGCATGTACTACCTGATGCAAATATATCCATATGATTAGATACTCTTGCCAGCTTTTATCTGGGTTGCAGGTATCTTGTTCAGGGCCCATTTCTGTGAACAGTATTCCCAGACACCCAGGCATCTCCCAGTCTCTGACTGTTTTCAGGCAGTGGTGACAAAGCAACGTCTAATTTAGGTACAAACATTAGTAAGGTTTCTGAATAGTGTAATTCACTGTCAAAAGCACTTTTTTTTGGCAAAGAGCCATGGGGAGCCACCTCTAGAAATAGGATCTTCCTCTCATGTTTTTGAGGATGTGGAAATGGATCATATTAAATCATGGGCTATAATTTAGACAGTGAGAAGTTTGCAGACTGATTCTTTTAGTAGAAAAATCCCTTGAGGAAACACATTATGTCTATAATTCTGCCAGTCAGAAGATTAGAGAGTCAGTCAAAAACTAACTTACACAAATGGCTTAATAGTAAAGATTGTGCTAATAGAGGTAAGAAATTTAGCTGAAGTCTTTTGCTTAAGGCTGTGAAAATTGGGTGACTTGAAAAAATGGTATTTCTTTTCCAGAGATGTAGTAGAAAAACGGTCTGAGCTATAATTAGTTGAACCTGGTGCTTCTATTGCAACATTAGGAATAATTGTAGTAACTTAAATTTGTGGTTGAAAGAATCCCAATGTGCTTAGCATTTGGTTATATATTTGGATAACTTATGTAGCCTTTAGGGCTCAGATTTCAGAGTGGAACTTGTTCATTATAATTTGTAATTGTGTGAATATTATACTGACACAATTAAAGAATGAGCCAATGTGAAACTGAGGTGCTTCAGATGACATTTTTAATCCTCAGTGCTAGGAAACACAGCCTTGGGAGCAGGTTCTCCTCAATCAAGTGAATTGCAGTGGCTGCTGCTTCTTCCTCCTGCTTTTGGTAGAGTGCATCTTCCTTTTGAGAATGAGTTTTTCTTGAGAGGGTGGAACCAAGTTTTGTCCTGCTTCAGAATTATGATACTAAAACTGTTCCACTGATGAAGAGTAGAATGAATGGGTGGGCCCTTATCCTATAGTTGATATACATTTGGGTAGCTCATCTTACATCAGTAATCAGTGTAATCAACCCTTGCTAAAAATGACACATATATTTGGTTTACTGTTTGCAATTCTTGTACCCACAGTGTGAACACTCCTGTCACATCTATGGGGTGGCATGGGGGTTGCAATCCAGGGGAGTCTGGCTGGTGTCTTGCTGGTGTCTGCATCAGAGCAGCAGGAGCACAGTCCTGGAGAGCCAGGACTGGAGCAGGTATCAGTGAGGTCAGGTGTTAATATGAGGCTTCCTCAATACTTACTGCTTTTCCTGAAGTTCCCCAACATGTGTGTGGGAGATGGAAAGCTGTACCCAAAGACCAGAAAACCCCATTGCCAAAGTAGTCAATATTCTCCTGCTTTCTGTGCGTGCATAGACCAGACTGTGGTGGGGCACCTCCTCTGGGTGAGAAACATAGGAGTTTTTTGTTAAAATTTAATGTTCACATAGGGGCACAAAAGGCACACAAAATCCTGCTGAAGCTAGCTTCTCCTTGTCCATTTGAAGTTTCTAGGTTTAATGCTGGCATTATTTTCGTCCTCCAGACAAATTAAAGCTCAGGAGGAGGCATCAGCAGTGAGTCCTCTAAGCAAAGATGGAGATTTTGAAAGTCATTTCAGCAAAGCAGGCAATAATGAAGAAGATTTTCAAAATGAAAACAGTTCCCTAATGTTGGTCTCTAATGCCTTTTCAAAGTGGATAGCAAAGGTGTTTTTCAGACAAGCTACTGCAATTCAATTAAACTGACCTAATTTTTATGTCTTCTCTTTCTGCTACAGATTTCCACACTGATACAATTTAGCTTTCTTAAAATCATGTTATGGCTTGGAAGGGATTTGGGTCCAGCACTGTTAATTGACAGAGTTTAAATACAGGAAATGTTCCCTAAAGCTTGCCTAGTCTGTATGTTCATGTGAGCTAAAAGACTTCTTTGGTTTGGGCAGATGAAAATTTTTAAAAGGAAACTAAGCGTTGTTGCAACCCAGGGCAAATGCTACTGGGTGTGACTTATGCAATATATATATATATATATATATATATATATATATAGTTTCTCAATTAGCAGTAGAGATTATAGGCCCACTCTTCTATATTTATATAAATGTCTTTGTGCTGACTGCTCACAGTGACACACTAAGCAGCACAAGCTCTCACAAAACACCTATAAACTCAGTCGTGTGCATCACATCCCACAGTTAGCAGAATTGGTTATGCATTTAAAGCAGCTTTATCTAGAAATAGAAATTCTTACTGGGCTTTCTTCAGCAGCTTCTGCTTTCTTTATTTTACCTAATTAAATGCCAATTTAAAATGCATTGATGACATCAAAATTTGAATAAGATTATGGAGTGATGGTTCTAGGTTCCAAGCCTTTGAAATAAATAAAAGTTATTTTCAAAACATGAAAAACATGAAATTACTTTTTCTTGCAACCCATTCCTTAATTTAAAATTGCTAATCCTATGATACAGATAATCCAAGCAACTGTTTAAGCCTGAAGCTTAATTTGGCCATAGAAATGGTGCTGCTGTGAAGCAAAAATAAACTAATAAATAATCCAGATTTAAACCAGTGCATCATTCTTTTGTACAGAATTGCTTCAGTTTAACTATGCTAGTGCAACACCATCCTTTTTTTTTAGAGCAGTGAGTGGTACACATTGATCTTTCCACAAGGTGCTTTGGCAATGGTTTTGCAGCTGAAGCAATGTTGCTGTGGCATTTAATACAGGCTGGGTTGCCACATTTCCCTTGCCAAGAGACCCCTGCCACGTGCTGGTGTGGGACTGCCTTCCTTGGCAGGTGTTGGCATTTACTTGCAATATGCACATGCAGGATTGAAACCAAAGGGATAGTTTTAAAGGTGAAGGACATCCTCCCTCTTTTCAGTTTTTGTTCACTTCATATCTAAAGAAGGTCTGAAATTCAGGTATTTATTTCTCTGTTGTGATTTTAACTTAGTAACTGGGTGTGATTTGTATGTAGTCCAGAGATTTGAAGCAGAAAATGCAATGCAAAAATTTTTATTAATTGAAAGTTGTTACTCAATACTTTTTTTTTGATTTTACATTCAAAAATTATATGTATCACATCTTGAATGAGCTTTATCAAAATTTTGAAGTCACTGAGGATAGATAAGTCTAGCAGAGACATCCTTTTTCTGCAATGCAGTTACAGATGTCTGGTACCAGTCTTTCAGTCATGTGATTTCATTCTTTCAATGGATGTTTCCTCAGCTTTGACAAAGCCTATTTTTTAATGTTAAAATCAGTTAAAATCCTGGAATTCAATTTTGCATCCCAAAGCAAATAATGATGCAGGACTTCTTTTTTACAAATCACATTTAACTGAGGGCTTAAGTGATTTATGGGAACTAAGAATAAATAATACCTCCAGTAAGAACTTATTTTTCCTCTCAGCTGTTGAAACTCTTTCTCAGTTTCCTCTGACAGGGATGCCTGTGTGGACCAGGGATTGGAGCCTGTAAGGGTCTGTGCTGTCCCTTGCAGTGTTCTACATCTTTCGTTGTAGTGATTTACTGTATACACTGCCCAGATTTTGACATCTGGAGGCATTCCTATTTATTGTATATTTTTTTTTCAAATGGCATGTGTTAATAAGGATGAGTAAGGAAAGGTAAGTCTGATTTACAGAAGCAACAAAGATGTAGCTTTGTTCTGGTTGAAAAAAGGCAATTTTCTTGTGGTTTCTCTTTAAAACTCTTTGTGAAAAGAGTACTTCCCCTTTATAGCATGATGTTTGTGATGGTCCTTACCTATTTAAGAGAGCCTTGAGGTTCTTGGGCCCCTGGAAAAAAATATCAGAACAGAGTTTTTGTGCTCCTTCACAGTTTGATATCCAGAGAACTGGGCTGCCATCCCAGCTTGGATCACAGTGCTGGAAAGACGAGATGGTGAAGAGACAGGAAAGTGGTTGAGTTTCTAATGGAGACCCAGAAAGCTGCTGGAGTCTATCAAATCCGGCCTTGTTCATGTCAAAAAGATATCACAATTCATTTCAGCTAGGATAGACAGGCAAATCTGCATAAAAATGCAGTCAGTGCTCTCCTAACCCTTCTGCTATCTGATCAAGTTTCAGTCTACACATCTCATTGTGTTGAGGTGAGGAAGGGGTCTGAAGGAATAAAATACTTTTGACCTTTAAAGGAAAGAAGGCCTTTACACACTGTGCTATCTGGCATATTACCTCCTAAAATCCTTTAATTGTATCAAGCTGTATGTTTTTATTTTCTCTGTAGCAAAATGTTCTTTCAAAAGTGACTTATGAGTGACTTGCTGTGAAGTTTCCTGTCACAATTACGTTTCTGTGATGCTGAACTGCTGCTAAGACTCAGCCCTCTTCTCATCTATTCCTTCTGCTGTATGCATTTAAAGGGAAAAAGTTAATTTAAAGCTTCACAATGAACAAAAGTGCTGAAAAAACCACGAGTCTGCTGTGGCTAGAGTTTAACCCAAGTTCATAAGTTGAGAGCCTGTGGTCAGACGCCTTGAGACCTGCAAAAACCATTGCATTGCCCTAAGACAGCTGGAGCTGAGGGTGTCTCTAAGGTGTGCCCCTGGCTCTGAGTGCAGCACTGAAGGGGCCCATGGCAATAGGGAGAAGTGGTTTTCCCCAGAGGTGAGACAGAGACAGCTCTCGCTGATTTCCTCCTTTCTTCCTGTAACAAAAGTTGTGTTGGTCAGTTCCTTATTCAGGTGGTATTTAATTGCCAACATGGGAGTTTTCAAAACAAGCCTGTGGCTTAATTTGCAATACCTGCATTTGTCTGTTAACACAACTTGTGCTGTTTAACACTTGCTGTGTCGAAACACCAGCACTGCTAAAGCCTGAACTGGGAGAGGAGACAGAAAACCCTTCACTAGTGTTACTTCTGGAAAGGAACACTCTGCATGTGATGCTGTACAAAAGGAACAAAGCTTGGCTAGTTCAAGCTATATTGAAAGATCTGTTGTTTGTTTTTTGGTTGTTTTTTTTGTTTCATTTATTACCTTTTCAGATAGTAGAAAGTTTTTCAAATGGGAAAAAAGTGCGGAAGCTTGGGAAATGATGTCTCCATAGGCAAAGCCTAAGAAGAAGGAAACAGGTGGCAAACATTAATATGAGGAAAATTAGCTGTGTGTTTTGGGTGGAGCAATGATTGGGGAGGACAGCTTTGTGATTAACAGGCCTGACTAACTCCCAGCAGTCTGGCTCTGCTGCCACTGCCTGCTATTGTTCTAGTTGTGGGTGCACTGCAGGAGTGGTCCATGGCACACAGCTTTGGTCCAGCTCCAGCTGTAGTCAAGTGCCATTCCATGGCAAAACAATTCACAATTCCCTGCCTGGCTGTATGGGATGTTAGGGTTTTTTAAATGCATGAGACACTGCCTAGCAAAATCTGTTTAGTTGTCTTAAGTCCTGTTACTGGGCTTGACAGCAGCATGCTACTGGTAGATCCCTTCTGTCTGAGCAAGGCAGCTTGACAGCTGCATTATCCAGAGCAACTTTAAGTTCACAAACCTGTGTTTCCTTGACTTTGGAGAGTCCCTGCTGCTCTGGATGAGCTCTGAGCCACCTTATGCCCAGTGCAGACACTGGAACCCACTGCTGCCAAAGCCACATGAGGCAGTGGTCACCACAGGTTGTGCAATAGCCTCCTGATGACACCCATTATTTGGGATTTCAGGTACCTGCAATTATGTGCCTCTTAAACCCAAAAGGATTAAAACCCAGAGCATTTATTTCTCAGGGATAATGTATTTAATAATAAGCAAGGTGGGATTGGGTTGTGCCTCCTTATTCTCCCTAAAGTAAGGATGTGCCAGAAGCCTGGATCCAGTCTGGACCAGTCTAGGTAATGTATAAATGTTTAAATAGGGTGCGTGTTACTAGGTGTCTCTGGGACAGCCAAAGTAGCAAGGCCTTTATCCCTTGTGCTGCTTGTAGGTGCTTTCCAACAAGGAAATGCTACAAACCCCTGATGGTAGCTCAGAGACAGGGCGCCTGTAGCCTCCTTGCATGGGGAAATCCTGCAGGCAGGGAGGGGAAAAAACCCTGAAATATAACAGGAGCTGGGTAATTGTACACTGGGAGTAACAAACACCTTGGAGTCTTTCAGGTGTCTCAGCTGGGTGCTTCAAAAAGGCCATTCATGGAAAGCTTTGTGGTAATCAATTGCAATCTTACTTCCATAAGGAGATCTTCGGGCCTCCTGGAAAGCAAAGGAAGTGCTTGGAAAAAGTAGAAAGAGCTCAGGCTCTGTTTCAGGCAAGCATTTCTTACCAGGTCTTTCAAGAAGGTTTATTGACATAAAGGGTAAATCATATTTGTACTGTATTTTGCTGGACTAGAAATACATTGTTTTGCTGTCTGAGAAAAGTGAATTGGCTCAGTAAGGAGATTTTTCTCAAATCAGGCATTTCTAGCCTTTGTTTTCCACATAGGTGTGTTATTTTTACAATGGGTGGAAAGTACCAAAAGATCTCTCTGTGTGGGAAGGTGGCATGGGAGGAGGGTGAAGATGGTTCTGCAAACATGCTTATTTCAAATACCACCCTAGAAAGAGGATGCAGATTTTTGGAGACTGGGCTCCATGTGGTAGGTGGGAGGGGGTTTCTGTGCTATTGATTAATTTCAAATTGTGTGGGATTTTCCTGGCATAGTGCACAGGGTCTTTGCCAATTTAAAGTTAATTTTCCTTCTGTCAAAGAAGCTGCAAAAGCTGTGTGAAGAGAATGTTTTGGGGATGAAGGACTCCAGTATCTGCAGGCCTTGATGGAGTTAACCTTTCCATTTTGTTTGGGAGAATGAAAATTACTTTTCCTGAGCAGTAGTGTATTTATTCATGTAGATTCTTTTGCAGTAAATTTTCATTTCCAGGACCTTACTCAGGAAACTCTGTATGGAGCACAAAAGGCTTTTTTTTAGTGTATTATGCTCCTTACTGGGAATGCCATGGAGATGAGGAAAACCAAAACAACCTGAATAAAGAACAAATCCTGCAGGGTAGCAGTAGACTTGTACAGGCTGAGAAACAGAAGGCGAAATCTAGAAAACAGGAGGCACTTGGTGGACTCAGTCCTTGGGTTAGAGAATTTGTGCCAGTATCTAGGTAAGCTGTTCAACCGTGTTAACAGTGCACAGTGAGTTCTGTGGACAGAGCAATATTGCAGGCTGTAGGAATGTGAGATAAACTAGACTTTTACAGGCCAGAAAAAAGTCTGTTGTACTGAACAGAGAAATCTCAGTCTATGATTAACTTGATTTCATGTCAAGAGCAGAAAATACAAATCTAGGCTCTTTCATGGCATGATGCTGAACAATACAAGCACAGAACATACCACTGCTGGATTATTTGTCCTAAATGTACTCTCTAGAAATTCACTCAGGTTTAGTTTATGCTAACAAATACTCATTTTGTGCAGCTGTTACAGGAGTGCAAAACAGGATTGCAATAAGCCATGCTCCTGGGGCTCATCTCAAATGCTGGCCTCATGAAACTTTTTTTTTTGCACATTTGCCTTTTTTGCATCAAGCTAGAAAGATACAGAGAATGGAAAATAATTTCAGAAAATAAGAATCAGTGGTTTACAAACATCATAATTGTTTGACAGAGGCAATTTTAATTTATTTGGCAGCTTAACAAGCTAAGGAATCAACAGATTGTGGGGGAAAGATGAAACTTGAACTTCTTGAAGGGCAAATAGAACCCACAGAGAAAAAGAGACAATGTTGGTTTCACCATTTCAAAGAAAAGATGACTAGAGGATAGAAGAAAAAATTGTATTTTCTGTGGCTGTTGGATTTCAAGTTATAACTGGATTTTCAAATTGGAATGCAAACAGAAGGAAAAGATACTGAAACCCTGTTTATAAATAGCTTGAGTTTGCAGAGTTACACCCTTGGTTTGTTACTGCTAGCTCAAAGTGAGCCCTACACAAAGGAGTAGGTATGACCCACAAAGCACATGCTATAAATTCATTGTTCAGACAAAACCTATGTTTTCCTGGCAAGACTGAAACAGAAGATGATGAATTAACAGCTTGGCCACTTGCCCGAATTCATAGCTCCTAGAAGGTCTGAGAATCAGACAGCTATGCATGGGGAACAATGTTTAGGCTAAGGCATACACAGAAGAATGGATTTTGAGAAGTCAAAATAAAACCTGTAGAACAGTGTACTTGATACAGAAGAGTCAGTTTTGAAAGAAAAATTTGATTTTGCTTATGTAAAAAAACAAAACACCTCACCAAGTTGTCCTGCATGAAACCAGTGATAAAAAAAAATTATCACGTCCTTCATTTTTCCTTATTCTTGTTGATTTTTAATTGGATCATAACATGAAATGCAGATAAGTAATATGGCTTTCATTGTGGCACCTGGAGAAGATGCTTTTTTCATCAGAAGAATTTTACATGTTGTGGGAACAAATTTAGTTTATTCTGTGAGCAAAACAATAATATTGTTAATTATGTCAGGTACTGGTGGTCCAGAGTTTATATAAATGCCTGGCATGTTAGGGGCACCAACTGTTTATAATCAGGTATTTCAGTGAATGGTAAGGCAGGCATGTGCATGGCTCAGGGAGTTATTTCTGAGACAATCTTGCAGCCTATAATCTAGAACTGCTTAGACCTAGACACCCGTGGGGGTGTTCGAGAAGGATCAAATATGTGCACTAAAATTAGGAATCCTTCTAAAACAATATAAGCCATATCAGTCAGCTTCCTTATCAGATTTTATCTGTGTCTTCTCTCGTATCAGACATAGCCTGAAAGATACTAAAACATTTATTTTTCCTTCAGCCCTTTTTTGGGGGGTGATGGTGGAGTGAAGTGTGTCTTTTCCCCCAGTTTCACTGCTCAAGATGCTTCTACACAATGCTGCTTTTACATAACAAGTGTGGAAAACATACCAGGACACTGTTTTAAACTTAGTTGTTCCTGAACATTTCACATAAAGATTGGTCAGCAGAGAGTAGAAAAGCATAGTTACAGAAGACTGTGAAAATGGATCACAAACTTTTTAAAGCAGAAAAATACTCAAAGCAATTATAAATCATACTCAAAAGTTTTCAAGCAATGACTCTGATACAATACTTTAATGAAGGCCTCTTTATGTACTATGACATTTTCTCTTACATGAGTTCTTTTTGATTCAAAGGGGTTTTCTTTCTTTTAAATACAGCACTTAGATTAAAGTGTAAAGCATAGAGATAATTTAATCTAGAGCTCTTTAGAGTGCAGGTGAACTTTTTTATTTGGTTATTTTAAACCAATTTCCTTCACAGACATTGAGTGATGATGGGTGGCTAAGGGAATGATTAGACACAATTTCATGAACAAGAGCAAAGAGCTTTTACGTTGCAAATACAGTAACTATTTCTCAGAAGAAGGTAGATCCAAAGTATTGACCACTGCGTCAAAAAGGTCCAAATGTTGCTAAAATGTGATAATGGTGAGATAGCAGTGAAATACAGCTGCATTTCTGTAGTATTATTGAATTGCTGATCTTGATTGCATTTGCAACCTTTTTTAGTCTCTTAGTAGAACAATACTTAAAAACTATAGGAAAGGATTCATTGCCTTAAAAGACTTAGTTTGTCTGGCATCAAGACAGCTTAGTAATTTTTTTTTTCTTTCTTTAATCCTGTGCAAAAGAATGGTGTATAGTCATCAAAATTATCCATGAAGGTTGCATTATCAGGTCTAATTTGCTGGAATGTGGATTTGTTGGTGATGCTGTAATGCTGTATGCTAACACCAGGCTGACATTTCCAGCAGAACTCCTTGTTCCAGGGACTAGAAATGGTGTGTCTCAGGTCACACTGTCATAAAGCAAATATCTGCTGCTTGTGTTGGAACTTTATTTATTGGTCAGTCGACATATTTCCCTGTGATGAGAAAGTCACTGGGTTGGATTTTTAAAGAATGTTAGTCTCTAGAGGCAGATTTGGCTCTTAGGGCATTTGG
The DNA here is from genome assembly GCF_001522545.3 of Parus major. Taxonomy (NCBI): domain Eukaryota; kingdom Metazoa; phylum Chordata; class Aves; order Passeriformes; family Paridae; genus Parus; species Parus major. The sequence goes on from NC_031771.1 coordinate 47,087,828, forward strand.
GAGACTTGGATTCAAATTCTGCCTCCTACCCAGAGATGAGGGCTGATTTACCTCCTTGTTTCTCAAACCTGGCTTTCCCCCACGAGGAAAATCTGGGTAGCTATGTGCTCTGGGACAAACTATTTCTCTTTCACTCTCTGGGAGGAAAGTCCTGATTTCTGTGGTGCTTCTGTGGTCTTCTGTAAAGCTTTATTGTGGAAGGATGGCAGGGAAAGGAAAGAAAGCTGAGGCTGTATTTTGATGGATACTGGGTGCTGGTAATTGGATGTGGAAACAACAAGCTGACCTTTCCTAGCATCTAGCTTTTTGCCTTTGGCTTTCCTCTGTTTTCTTAAACGGTCTTTGAGGTTTTTTGATCATCTGTACCCTAGCAAATCCCTATGGTTTTATTCTATATAAACAAAAAGAGAATAGAAATGTTTTTGCAGAAGGTAATTAATGGGATAATTGCACTGACCATTAGTTTTTAATGTATATTGGTAAATATGACCTAGCCTTGTAGCAATCTGTGTGCATTCATCCAAAGCAATGGAAAATACTCCCAAGTGATTTTAATTTAAAAAGAGATGATAAGGACAAAAATTGGACATGGTACATGGTGGTGGCTCCTCAGAGCCCTGGTAGCCTTCCATTCAGGGCTGATGGCTGTAGTTTTTATTTAATTTACACTGAAAATTAAATCTTACTGTATTCTTGGTGTTTATCCCTTTATCTACATTTGCCCCTGAAATGGTGCCTGGCAGCTGAATCAGTATTATCTTTTCTGTGCAGACATTGCCTATTCACTACCAATGTTCAGTGGAGACATGCACGTACTCTGACAACAAAATTCTGCCGTGCAACATCTGCTAAATTCACATGGGGAAAGGGAATATAAAAACAAATACACAAAGGGCACAGCTACTGAGATGGTAAATATTGTTTTTTCCATGCCACACCCAAACCAGAAATAGAGACAGAGGAGGCCTTAACAAAGCTTGATTCAGGTTCCTGACAGCTGACAGTAGCTGCGTGTTTTTCCACTGAGCTGTAAGTGAACAAGACTGCCAATTTACTTCAAAAGCATGAATTAGCCTGAGACTTAGGCTTCTTTTACTATGAGTAGATCAGAAGTAGATGAGAAAAATAGCTCCATGGAAATGTGTAGTGTTAAAGTCATGTCAATGAGATTGCTATCAAGCTTGCTTGCCATAAGAGAGGAAGAGTGAAAAACACTTTTTTCGGAAGTAATAATCTGCCTGTGCTGCAGTAGGACAGTGTGGATTCACTGGCTGGGCAAGTGGAGCAGCTGGCAAGGGAGCCTGGGTTGGCTGCAGACTGCAGACCCAGGACTGGGAGCTGCCCCAGCACGGTGGAGCTGGGTCCTGTTCGGGGGGATTCTGCCCCAGCTCAGCTGTGGGATGGAGCACACAGCTCAGAATGGAGAGGAGGAAATTGCTGGGTGGCTGTGCCAGAGTATAGCTGGTGCTTCTGCATCCTGGGCTGTTGCACAGAGCTCAGGTGCTTAATAAGGTATATAAAACTGGGCACTCCCAAATCTACTGCTGATAAAACAGGGTTTCGAAGTGGCTGTGGGTTGAAGGGGGAAGTCAGTGTAGGAAATACAGTCCAGTCAACACATACAGTCATTGCAATGAATTTAGTGGGGAGGTTAGGTAGTCAGGGGAGGAACGGAGCTGCAATCTGGTGGGCCCTCAGGACTGTGGACATGTGGCTCCACATGGCTCATTTGAGTCACTCCATACCTCTCCTGCCTGAAAGCTGCTGTCGGATACTCTGCATCAGAGCGTAAGAGGACATCAATACTAACCTGCCTGGAAAAGTGCCTTAACATCCAGATGTACCTGCTCTGAGCATGGCAGATTGGGCAGATGTGAAATAATCTGTTTTGTTATGGTCTGAAAAATTTCTGTCCAGCACAAGAAAACCTGTACTGCTACCATGCTGTTTCTGCTGGCAGCACTGTGCTGGGCACCACTTGCATCAGGCTATTTATTTTCTCCTGTCCCCTGTTGGCAGTGTCCTCACACTGAATTTGATACTATTCCCTCTGGAATCAGTGAGAAGAGTTCTCAGGGTGGACTTCATGCTGAAAGGGTTTTCAGTCATTGGGTGTGCATTATTCTTGACATGCTTGTCATTCAGCTCCTTCAGAAAAGCAGATTGCCTGCAATAGCAAGGCATTGGACCTTGTTTACATCATATCATACAACTAACTGCTCTTTAATAGACAAACATAACTATATTAAAAAGCTAGAATTGATGCAAAGTTGAGCCAGGTCAAGCTGGCTGAAAAAAGTAAGCCTCAAGGAGAAGTCTTGTTATCCTAAATGGAAAAGTAACTTGTGTGAATTAGTAATAGAATATTCAACCAGAAATATTTTTCTAACCAGAAAACATCTGTGCCTTGCCGCAAACATCAATGATAAAAGTGAAAAAAAAAAAGGGAGTTAAGTAAACTTGTATAAAAATGACAGACAGAAAAAAAGTCACACAGGAAAAAAACCAACTTGGGCCTTTTTTCCCCCCTGCCTCCTCCTTTAAATGATTAAATGTTTGGTCTCCACACAACATATTCTGTTCTTAATAAAATTTTAATGTTCCTCTGTATGTCTAAGTGAAAGTGACCCAGAGAACAACTCACAGGAAAATTGCTGCCTTTTTTTTTCCCTTTCCAACAATTCCTTTTGACCTTTCTACAGTAACTAATTTATTTTGTCTATTTTGATATCAAACTTTCAATAAGTTATATTTAGTTGTTTAGGTATAAAACAACTACAGTATGTTTTATACCTATTCTCCTAAACAATACATCCTGCTTGCCAGCACTCTTCTGTAGGTCAGCAAAAACCAACAATTTTCATGCATCATTGCTCAGGCATGAAGTTTTGACATTGGATCTCCAGCATGATCAGGTGCTAAATGAGGTACTCCTGGTTAAGGAGTGGTGGGATTTGGGCACCTGCTCTAGTTAGCCATGCCCTCCCCACCATGACTGTTGTGTGGAAAGCTTGGGCATAGTCTGCTGACAGGTGATCATATATAATCCTCAGAAAGACAGTGTCTGAAGGAGAAATTATAAATTTCAAACAAATATTTATTTCCTGATTACATTTCATCATGTTTCAGTGGGTTGAGTGTTTCCCCCACCCCTGTCCTTTGTGAGACAGTATCAGTGAAAGACGTAACAATGCTGAGGCCATGTTTAACTGGATACAGTGCAAACACAGCAAAAGACCATCCCTTCCTGAAGGATGTGAAGAAAGGCTTTCCTCAGCTTTCATTCAGCAAAGTCTGAGAGCAAATACTTCTTGAGAGCAAATACTTGAGGTCGGGTACAAACAGTAGTGTGGTTGGAGAAGGGCCTCAACATTCGCAGATGTTTGCCTTGCATAGCGAACCACTTTTAAACAGGCTTTCCAAGGAAGGAAGTCACAATTCCCTTCACTTGCTCTATCTTCCCACCTTCCTAGAGCTGTGCAAAAATCATCGGGTTTATTTTCAGTATTAGTTTTAAATGTGGTACAAATTCCCTGAGATCTGGAAGCTGGAAGATCTGGATTGCCTTTTGATCAATGCTTGTCTTAGCTTTGGGGTAAAGAAAAACTGTGGTGTAAGGATCGTAGGTGAGGAGACAAAGATCCACGACTCATGCTCCAGGTGCTCATGAGGCAGACAGCCCCGTTTATTTTTCTGAACCCACTTAAATACTCAGTTCAAATTTCCCAGGCTAGACAGTCACTGGCTGATACTTCTCTCCCTGCCCAGTGTCCTGGCCAGTGGTGTGCAGTGGTTCAGGCAGGAATTAGGCTAGCTAAATTAGATTTGTGTTATGGCTAGACCCACCCTGTCCAGTCCAGACCAGCTGCACTGTGACACTACTGCCACAAAAAACTATTCTTAACTTCTGATAGTGTTTTGATTTTTGTATTTGCTTGGTTTTCCCCAGAACTGTAGAGGAAAATTCTCCCTTAGGTTTCCAATTATCTAATTTTCCAAGAACTTCTCTCTTCTTTTGGTTATGAGCAGGAAGTACTTGATTTGTGTCTTCACTGTGAAACAACTCTATATTTGGTTCTTTATTAATGTGACGAAGCAAGAAAATTGGTTGGTTTGTTTCATCAGGAAAAAAAAAAGGGTAATAATTAGAGCACTAGAAATTTATGGACTAAAATTGTGGGCATAAAAAATACCCAAGCTACTAGAGTGCTTGAGAGCAAGTGCCTCATTTGTATTCCTTTCTTTAGGAAAGGAGTTCAGGAAGGCTTCCTCTCATTCAATGGGCACTGTCATTTTGGTCACAGAGTAATTTCAGTGTGCATTGTACCTTCCACCCTACAAAAACACTTTGTGTAATTAATATTCAACCAATTTAACTACTGTGCTACTAAGCTGGTTTACTGTGACACACGTAACTTGTACAAACATTTCTTAGAAGGGACTGGCCACAGCAGGCTGCTTTTCATGTTTTGGGTGCAATGCTCCTCTCAGCGAAAGCCTGTGGTTGGCTGTTCACTTGGGAGCTGCAGTGTTCCTCTCTCTCCCAAGATATAAATGCAGCTTGGCAAATAAGCCCCTTATCTACAACAGTTTCTGAATAGATTTTTGTAAATAATATAGGCTCAGAAGTCAGTTATAGTAAAGTTGGAGCAGTTCTTTTAAAGTGTAGTGGTTTATTGCTACACTCCCATCGGCACAGTTGGGAGCCACTCTCTCAGAACATTGGTACAATGAGTTTGATAAAGAGATACTTCTTAGCTCAGGCTGATCTGGGCTGTTCTCAGGTCTTAGCCCTCCTCAACATGAGACCAACTATGTTTCAAGATGGGCACCCTGAAAGTGAATGACAATTTTTGAAGTGCCACTGGTAAACCTGTTTGGACTCAAACTTATCTTAAATACTGGTAATGATAACCCCCTTTTTTCCCCAAAGAATGTTGAGAGCTTAGCTAAAGCAAGTTACTTCAGGTATTATTATTCTCCATTTCTTTCAATATCTCCTAGCATTATGTGGAAACAATAAAAGAAATGTCTTTTATAGAATGAGCTGAGGAAAAATTACATTACTGGCAACCAACACCCGACCATTGTAGAAAAAAAAAAATAAACACTGCTTGCTGCTTTTGAGCAGTAGGAATCCTCGGGATGTAGCAATCCTATGATGCACTAGAGATCTTTAGTAAATTTGGATTCTGTAATCTTCTAGAATGCAGTCTTTAACTAAATTTCTATAAAGATATTTAAAAATTGAGTATTTAGAACACTGTCTGAAAACAATTTACAGTTTAATGAAAGCTGTGATAAGAAAAAGATCTTTGTGATAAAAATGCTTCCACTGTAGCCTTCAGTGCAAGTAAAAAAAATTAACTCCTGCAATATTACCAGAAATTGTGAGTGAAACTTTATTGCTCCGTGTGAAAACTGATATGCTTTAATGCAATTTAAAGTCTCAATTTAAAATAAACTGGTTTTATCTGACTTTCTGCTTAGTCTATATTTTGTAATTTTATTCTCCTTTTATGGAACACTAGTACTCCCCATCTGTCTTTCATTTGCTTTTGTGAGATTTTATTTTTAAATGTACCACATTCTAGGAGGGGAATTTAGAAATCATGTAAGTTCATTGAGGAAGCCAAATCTGTTAAAACACACTTGGATTACTGTGACTGAAACAATGTGCAATTCACGACATAAGGAAGTTAGAAGAGTTCTAAATCCCCTCATTTCAGACATCAAAGACAAACTAACTCCTCCTTCACCCCACATATGCCAACTCAACCACTTCAATAACAAAGAGATAAGTTAATAAGAGATATTTAAGTTAATAAGAGATATTTTAGAATGTTGCTTTTTAAATAGGTTTGGCTTAAAAATTGTTTGCTTCGGATTTCCACTGAGCCAACTGTATTTCTGAGTGTAAAAACAATCCTGACTACAACAGGTGGAACAAGTGAGATCAGATATTTTCAGGATAATCTTCTTAGACTGTTTTGAAAGTTAGAAAAGAGAGTACAAAATATGCCCTACAAACAGTTTCTCTAGAAAGCACAGTGTTACAAGTTAAAGAGAACTTTTCCTACCTGTAGCTTTTGTGTGGATCAGGAAGCGTAGCTTTTCCTGATTACAATCTTCCATGGCTTAGCTTGGCTTCTGCATTTGAATGTTAAATATGTAAGAATGCCTTGTTTAGCTTGGGAGTTTGCATGACCTCTTAATGAGACACTGTAGTTAGTGTCATTGGGTATTAAGGCATCATGTGACTGTAGATGAAAATAAAATCCTTTAAAGTTTGCATTTAATACTTCCTAGAATCTGTAACCCTTTACCTGCAAGCCGGATAAAAACCTGATAGAACTCACCGTTTTCTGGCCAGGGTTAAAAAAAGAAGAAGCGGAAGAATACGCGTCAAATAATTACTTTCCTCTGGGGCAGTCACAACCACCACAACAAAGCCCAAACCTGTCAGTGTATTCATGCTGCCACTTGCATATTCTTACAATTAAATCTCCCCATATCACAAACAGTGCTGGAGGAATTTGGCAGAAAGTTTCTCTGTTGCATGTTGCCTGGCAATGACATTTATTCCCCACTGTTTTGTGTGATTCTCTAAAGAGAAATTCAGCTCTAAGGTATATTTGCAGGCGTCATGTCACATTTACCTGTGAAAGCTGCCGACTTTCCTGGAGTCATTTTGAGTGTGGTGTTTCCAGAAGTGATATGAATGATGTCCTGTTGCCACAAACAGTTGAGAGAGTTTTCTCCGTACAGGAGGAGAGGTTTATGTTAGGCAAGCACCTGGGTCATGTGTGATCTTTAACACATGTACCGGGAAGCTGTAGAACAAGCCTCCTGGAAAGAACTGGCACTAAGATTGCATCACCCTAACTGCCTTTGTCGCAGCTGGGGGGTGCAAAGCAGGGCTAACAAAGACTTCTCAGTAGTATAAATAAATCTTTTTTTAAAATTTTTTCTTTTTTTTTTTTTGTTTTTTTTACTTATGTGAAGTTTGGCTGCTGTATTGAGTGGGCGTGCTGTTCTCACTCTAAACAACGCCGGCTTTACAGTTGCCTCCTTGCCTTGCAGGGATTGCATCCTCGCCTTCCCTGTGGGAGGAGGGTGCTGGATTACAGTCCAAGGGTTTGGTTTGCCCTGCTGTGTTCCCCTCGTGTCCTCTGCAGCGAGCTGAAGCCGACACTGTCAAACGCGTGTCAGCAGCGGGCAGGGCAGGCAGGTCCCCTGTCCCGGAGCAGGGACTCAGATGCGCCACCTGGCCACAGCCTCCCGCTGCAGGAGCCAGCACACGAAACGCCACGGGCCACCAAAGAAATTCATAAAAGCTGCTTTGGATATTCTTATTTTAAGCAGATAACTATGTCATAACGTGAAGACCAAGCGTCATTTGCAGGTTATGAGCTAGTGTGCTGCTAAGCTCTGCAACAGGTCTTTGGCACATTTTAAATATTTTTCTCTTGCAAACGATTAGTTTTAGCTGAAAATGGACTTCGAGAGCCAGGAAGTTTGTTAATACAAAACCTTCACTAAACTCTCCAAAGGCTCCCTGGTCAGTAAATAAAGAATTGCCAGGCTGACGCATGCCCAAGTTGTGAGAGAAGGTGAGGGGGACAGGAGATGCAGTTTAGGGCTACCTCTGCAGCATGAATCTGCAGCTGTGAGCAGCCCTGTGCACAGGATGTGCCTTATGGCCCATATGACCCATATGGTCACCCCATGGCCAACTTTGTATTTTTGCCTGTGGTATTTTGCCACTGTACTTGCAGCTGCTGGGCTAACGAGGTAGGCTAACAGCCCGAGAAATGTCCCAGTCGAAAAGCTGCGTTTTAGGCCAGGAGGCTGCTCAAAGCAAACACAGTGAGGCTGCCTTCCCCCTACTCCTGATGCTTGGCATCTTTTTCAGACCCCTTCCATGGCTGCTGTATTTTCTGTTGTTCCACAGACGGTTCATTCTTGAGATTTCTTGAACCAGCACCCAGTATTTCTGTCGTAGTAGGGAGTTCTGCCCCAGCTCCTGCAATCCTGACTGTGCTGTAGTTTTCTGTATGTGCCAACTGCTGGGATCTTTCTGGGTTGATTGCCTGACAGGTTTTTGCAGATGTGTCTTGAAGGAAATGATCACTTGTCTCACCAATCCATAGTGCTTGCTCAAAAACACGGGTGGGACACTTTTTCAAAGGAAAAGTAGTTGAGGCATTCAGCCTTCAGAAATCCTCTTTTCCCTCTAATCTCATTCTTGTACCTTAGTCGACTGTTTTGGCTGATGTTTTCTGGAGAATGTTCCTGCTGTGATAGAAGGCTGCCTCGAAAAATTGCAACCTAAAAGGCTGACTTTATGACTTCATATGCTATTGTTAATGTGATATTACAGTGGGAAGTGCTGGGCAATTTACTAACAAGCAATGGGATAAGGTAGGCAAATGGCAGCAAACTGTCCAGTTGCTTTGGAGATGTTCTGTTTTTATCTGTGCTACAGCCTGTCTGCATTTTTGCTTCATCTCTCACCTTGCAATTCTGTGTATTTCACTTTAAATGTGCTAACTAGATCTATTTTAGTCTAGGAGCTTTCTCACATGCACTGAGATGCATGTGTAATCAGAGATGTAGTAGGAGAGCAGGCAGATGATTTTATTTATACAGTATTATGTGGTGAAAGCTCTGACAGTGGGAACATGTGAACACGCCTTAAATCCATTTTTGTATATTCCCTGCTGAGGCTGGAGAGGAGAACACTGAGCAATCACCAAAAGAGCAGGTGCTGCAAATGCAGAGTGTACCATGGCTGGGAACACCACAGGGGCTCTGCTGAGTCGGATGGTAAGCAGGGGCAGCACAGGTCTGGGATGGCAGGGAGAGGAGCTTGGTAGGGGCAGATTTTAACAGTTGCTTGGAGAAACATGATTTTAAGAGCATGTTATACTGGACTAGAAACATTCCCTCACACTCTTCTGCTCATTGGCCTCTGTTTTCAAGTGAATTCAGCATCGTATAGCTTGTCCTTGATAGTGCAAGACCCTTTTTCACAGAAGCGTGATGGTTCAAACTGCCCCTTCTGGAGAAACACATGATAAAATGCCTCACCCTGCCTTGAGAAGCATTGTGATGACTATTCCTGCAGCCTTTGACCTTCCTGTTAAAACTGAGAATTGAGATTATGAATTAGATGCACACTGAGATAATCAGTTCATGCCACAAAAGTCAGGAGACTACCTCCAAAATGCAAGGAATGGTGTTCTGTAACGAGGCTGGAAAGGTAAACTGCAGGAAAAAATGTAGCTCACTGGCCTCTCTGCAGCCATGTGGTGATCAAGGAAGAGATATTGAGTAATGCCCATAACAGGCTACAAGAACCTGAAGTAGGTTATATTTGTAATGATTCTTAGTAACAAATCCTTGTTAATGAAATCTTTCCAGAGGCCCTAGTCCACACTTGGATGACTATCTGGTCAGTTTTATGATTATCTTAAAAAAATGCATTAAAAAGTATGAGGAAGAAATAAAAATAGATTTGAAATAAAAAAACTAGAAGATATAAAAATAGATTTCAGAAGTCTGTCCTTTTGCAGTCTTAATATTTATATTAAAACAGGTATTTTTAAATCTTTTATCAACAAAATGAAACTATGTAGATTGTTGTTAACAGCTTTATGGAAGTGCACCAGAGGACCCATTTTATGATGTATCATATGGACAAATTTATAGTTTTTGTCAAAGAGATAATTCTCAGGATTTTAAGCTGAAACAGTCCCTTCTGCATATGAACACCATTTCAGCAATCAATATTTGCTTTAAATTCTCATTGCAAAATGGCTAAAACTTCTGTTTCCGCAGGTAAAGGGCTTGAGTGTGCATCATGGAGAAATCAGGGCTGGGGAGCCAGTGAAAGCTGAATGCCTTCTGAATGCAGACTTTTCCAGGCTACATGTTAACTCACATTTTGATGTTATCTGATAATAATGTGAAAAAAAGTCGAATGGCCACAGGCTGTTTGAAATGAAGTCACGGGCCATGCATTCCCCAGCTGTGCTGCAAAGGAAATGACTGATAAAAATATTTTTTCTAGCTGACCTCCGGCTTACCTTTGTCTGCCAAAGAATTTCCGGCTAATTCCCTGTTAAAGCTTTCTTGCAGCTACAGCCTATTCCTAGAATCTTCTGTGTCAGAAAATACAGACCCCATCTGAGCTTTACAGATGTACTTTATCTAAAAGATAAATGAAAGCTTTTTTTCTAGAGATGCAAATAGTGCTTCTTAACAAAAAGTAAATTGCACTATTCCTATGTAGGAGTAGAACAGCACTTGATATTTGGATGGCTCACTATTGGAGAAAATACTTTGTCTCAGTACCACTGAATACTTGGGGACAGGTTTGTGAAGGGCTGTGGAGCAGTCACTCTTGCAGTAGAAAGTATTAGCCGCCTGAAGCCATTAAGAAACACGTGTCTGTATGGGCTCAATGTGACGAGTCTGACCCCTGAGAAATTGATTCAGAAAGCTAGCAAGCTGAATGAGCTAGGTTAGGCACAAAGTGTGATTCTTAGGGGTGTCCTGTGCAAGGCTAAGAGTTGGATTTGATGATCCCTGCGGGTCCCTTCCAACTCAGATTGTCCTGTGGTTCTGTGATTACATTATAGTCCATTACTACCCCAAATCAGCCACTCTCCTGGCAGGCAGAGGATGTATTTTACTCTTCCAAGATAATGAAAGAACTAACTTTCCAATATTATACAGGTTATGGAGAGGGAGTTCAGGGCCAAAATGGACAAATCATGCACCATGTTTGAAAGAAGGTGAAAGTTGCCTATGTTTGGGACAGGATCCTGGGAATTGTGGTGCCCACAGCCTCTTTCCATAATTTCACAGGTCTGAATGGGAGTAGGGTTTCAGGTCCCTTTTTTTTTGTGTTTTTTACTGCATTGGTCACAAAAGCCTTAATGTCTGTTGATTTGCATACTGTCAGTATGCAATCTAGCCATAAACATCATCTAAGATGTTTTATTGTTTTATTTATTTATTTTTGGCAAATCTCATTGTATTTTGAATGCTTGATTTAATTAGCTGCAATGGGAAAAATACTGGGAATTTTCCTTCTCAATACTGTCCTTAAAATTATTTATGTACCGGCCAAAGGAAGCTGCAAAGGCATGTCCCTCTGCCAGAGTGAAATTTCCATGAAATTAAGGGACTCACACAAGTCTGCTTCCATAGTTTATTAGTACAAACAATGCATACACAAGACTGTATATTTGTTTGAAGACTGCAATAGATTTCTAATTTAACAACTCTGTAACAAAATTTAACTAAATTTGACATTTATGAAAATATAAATCTCTGATTGGGTAGGTTTTCCCAACAATACAAAGTTTACATAAAAACATTCAATATGATCTATTGTTGCAAACCAGTTAGGAAAAATCATTCAGGTCACTTAATATACTATATTGGCTTGTACACTGAACATTCACACACTACATTAAGTTCTAGTTTAGCATTCATTTCTTGGAAATTTGTGACATGGAATTCTGATTTTAAAAATAAGATTATTCTGTTTAAATAATTTGAAAATATTTCCATGGGTGTGCCACCTTTAAGATACACAAGTAGGCCAAAATTTTCTTATCCTTTCAGATGTTGTCCAGTACATAATCTTACTTAGGAAAATGTAAATTTTTTTACAGAATTTGTCATTATTTCACAATTTCTGCCTTGAAACTGGTAAAACTGTACAAAAGGCTCAGAACAGTTTCTAAAGCAGAAAGTGAAGCTTGTATGTATGTGGAAGTAAGAAAACCCCATTACAAACTGGACTAGGAAAGGACCTCTGGACAGCCTTTACATTTAGTGGAATATTTCAGCAGATACACAAACAGTCCTAGAGTGTTTGGTCATTTGATCTGTATTTATCATGGGAAAGAACAGAAACAATACTAAGGCAAATGTTATAAGGACTAATACATGGCATGTCTGAAAACTACCAGGATTACTTTGGAGACATAGAGATACTTTAGACTGTCTTACAACAAAATGGACAGCAAACTTTTAACATAAAGAAATTAATGTCTTTAAGTGTTCATCAGTAACACCCCTTCTCTTTGAAAAATTTTCATTATGACCTGTACTAATATACACTATGAAGACGAAACTTTTCCCCAAACCAAAAATAAAACCCCAATCCCTACACTTCCTTTAAAACTCAGGACTTTTCTAATTTTTATCACAATACAGAAACCTGAAATCCCTGCATGCATTTAAAAAAGAACAACTTTCATTCTGTTCATTAAGGTGAACAAATACTTGTTGCCTCATATGCTGACATGTTAGCAGCTGACTGGAACCTACTCCTTTCAGCCCAAAGATTAATCCCAATTAAAAAGAAAAATAAAAGTAAGTATTTTTAAAATGATGATGGAATGTATCAAGTGTTCCAGGTTGGCAGGTGACATCTTGTCATTGCACCATCAAGCAGAAAAACACATTTTTGCAAGTGGGTATAAAGTTGACTGTTAGCTATAGACCCATCTAGGTGACTTGGAATATAAAATAGTGGTCTGACTTCTCACCAATCACTTAGAGCCTTACTTCTAGTTACAACAGTTTGTCAACCACAGATATGATCACCTAACTTCTGTAATAGCATAACAATTTTGATAGTATTGCTAGAAATTTTTAATCAAGGCCCTGGTGAAATTCTGGACTAAACCTTGTATTCCGAAATTAAAAAAAAACCCTGCAGCCCATTTGCTTTATGTTTGCTTTTATGTTTACAGAAATGTAAGACAGGAAAAAACAGCTGGTCTGCCCTCTGCTGTTTCTATCTGTCTTCCAAGAAACTGATTTTTACATGAATTCAGAAGACATACCTAAGCCAGTGTACTCTTCAGATAAGATTGTCCAGATGGTTACTCAGTTGTCAGATGCAAAACTGTGTCCTCTGCAATCTATGGCTGAGCACACTTTCTCATAGCAGTAGCTGTGTCTTTTGGTTGGTGTTGCTTCACTCACCTCAGCCTCTGTAACTGTAATGGGGCTATCCCTTGCAAATACTTCCGTTGATTCCCTCCAAATGCAGTCTGCAGTGACCTTGAAACTATAATTGTGACACTTTGGCCTAATCACTTGTGTTGTGTTGTTGAAAATCTGACGGCTGTTTGAAGTAGCAATTTTGATTTTCAGTGCAGCATCAACACGATCCACTACAGTGTAAGTACCTATACTTCCATCATCAAATCCAATAATAATGTTTAAATGTCTCTGTGAGAGTGCAAGAAAAGTGGGAGTTTTATAAAGGGAACAGGCACCAATGTTTTTGCCATCTGCTAGCCTCATTACAATTAAACTAGAGACTGCACCATTATCATCATCTTCTTCCCCGCGACAACAAATGTACACCAGGTAGCGGCCATCGCGAGACAGCCTCTGCCGCCAGATGACACCCGGAGCGTGAACCACACGAAGTTTGCCGCTGTATAAATCAAGCACATTGATGTTCTCATCACCACGGGTTATAATTCCCAGCTTCCCATTTGGAGATATTTCAAAGTCTTCCAATTTTTTTAAGAAGTTGGTGGGCAATTGTACACGTCTGCAGATTACTTCCTCTGTTAGGCTCCAAATGTTCACAGTTTCAGTAGAAGTTATAAATACTACAATATCTGGGCAGTCTGGTATCAACTTAATATCCACAATGCTTGCACCATCATCACAGCAAAATTTCTTTGTTATACTGCCTGTCCAGAGACTCACTGCCAACACTTTGTTTTTTGCCATTCCAACTACAAATGTATTTGCAGTTGTTATAAATGCATTCTGTAAGGCAACTAAAATATTGCAAACCCTATGTCCTGTAGCCAGTCGCCAAACTCTGGATGCATTTTGCTCGCAGAGAGAGACGACAAACTGATCATTATGAGTAATCATTAGCTCTGAGATTTTTTGTCCATTGATGCGAAAGATATTTTCACCACTAACTGTGTGCCATACATACTGGCTGCATTTATCATCTGAAGTTACCATTATCTCTCCAGAAGAGGTCAGCACACAGTTTTCAACAATACCTTCATGCTTGAACACAGCTTCAATAAATCCAGTGCTGAAGTTCCACTTATGGACAGAATCTGATCCATCCAATGTGTATATTAATTCACCTCTGGCTGGCAACACCAGTCTTTGGATAGGTTTGCCAGATTTGTCAATATTGGACATAGCAGTTATGATGTCTATATCCCAGATAGAAAGGACACCACTGGTGGATAAGGATAGCAGCATGTTATGATGATTTGATTTAATTAGCCTGACTATAGTTCCTGAGATTTCCTGTAAGCTTGCCATACACTGTCCAGTATCTCTTCTCCAAACAAAAATGGCTGAGGTATTTTCCATTGAAGCAATTATACAGTTGCCATTTTTGGACAACACGGCAGATATAAAGCGCTCGTTGTGTTTAGCTCTAAACTTTTCAGCCACCTTCCACACATGAGTGTCAAGAAGCTCAATGCTGAGAGCCTTACAAATTAAAATTGCACTTTGGTCTTCAGAAAGTTCTATGCTGACAACTTCGCTGTCTTCTCTTCTGCAGTCAAAGTCATCTGTAAGCTGGGGTTTTGCAATTTCCTCTGTATTCCAAACAGAGAGGCTACCTTCACTGTCCACCATCACCATTTCTTGGGCTGTGTCCAAAATGAGAAGGAATTTCACAAATCCACTTGAAAATTCAGAGGTCACGGTGGTCAGCTTCTCACCACTGCCCAAGTGGAAAATGGTGGTGGTGTTCAAGTACTGCCCGCAGAATGCATAAACTCCATCTGGAGAACACTGCACACAGGTCACTTCGTACCAGCAGTGGAAGTGATAGAGAGGCCAACCGTAAAGCAGATCTATTACAGTAACATCTTTACTGGCCTCCAGCCAAGCAAGTGCATGGTTGACCGATAATGTAAATCCATTTATAAAACTGGAGTCCCCAGCAATTCCACAGTGTTTTGACCCCTTAATTTCCACCTCAGACAGAAGACAGGAATTTATGTTATCATATATCAAAAGAGTGTTGTTTGTTGTAGCTACTACAAGGTACTTTTCATCACTAGTAAGCTTCATCCCTAAGATAACAGAGGGAGCTGTTGTAATTTGCCTTAGTAACTGGCGGGTTTCTACATCCCAGGTGCTAATGGAGCCGTTTTCTAAAGCAGCAATAATTGTGCTGGGATTAAATGTAGGCAAAATCTCAGTGACATGCATGCAGCTGGATGACAGCGGCAGGCGCTCGGGGCTGTAAGTCACGTCCATGGAGGAATGCAAAGGGACGATAGAGCAGTACTTGGGTCCATCCTTGTCACATTCTAGGAGGAGATGTCTGAGTTTGGGCAATGAACTTACTACTGGGAGAAGTCTCTGCTGCAATTCAGCTGAGAGTGAACCTGGGTATTTCACTACTTTGAACTTTATACTGCGGAGTGTACTGGCCAGAAATTTCAGCTCCTTTTCTTGAGAGTAAGTGTAAGCCAGGTCTATGTCAGAAAGTGCTTTATCAAACTGCCCTATTCTGATCATGGTGTACAGCCAGCTGAAGTTCATGATGACTCCGTACAGAAGATCATCAGTTCTTCCACATCTTGTTAAGTGATGAATAAGCTCTGTCATTTTTCTGTGATTAATAAAAAAGATATCAGGTTCCAATGGGTTACACTGGAAGACCCACGGCTGATCTGGTGCCTGCCTGTCAAAAGCAGCCTGATCCATGCAGTGCTTTTCATCCTCATTCAGGCCTCTACTGTCATGGCCAGGACAACCGCTCAGATATTGGTCACTGCTGTAAAAAGGTTTTCTTCGTCCACCTGACCAAACACCAAGGAAATACTCTGCCATGACTGTGTGCATTTCACGCAAGTCTTCTTCATTGTGCAGGTACAATTTCTGGGCAATTAGTTGCAAGTGCCTATTTGCCCAAAGAAGCAGCGTTACATTTTTCACCTGTCGCTCTATTAAATACCCCTGTAAGCCCTCTTTAAGTCTTGCAATGTATATATATGGAATTCTCAGTGGGTTGCTCTCTCTGACTCTCTCATTCAGTTCATACATAACACTGTTGTCAAGGGCTAAAATATCCTCCAGTTCCATTTCACTCAGGCCAGATTTGGACATAGTGATGTAGCCAAGTGCTCTTGACAATAGTCTTGACCCACACTTGTTTTCCATTGACCAAAACAACTGCTCTATGCTTTCATGGACATTAACACAGAGGGAGGACTCATCCACATCCTTATGAGATCTCCAGTGCCTGACCTCTCTGAAGGTTAAGTTCACAAACATAGGCAGTGTGCACTTGGAGAATGCCTCATTGACATAGATTTGTTGCCCTGATGTTACTTTCCTTTTAACTCGCAGCAGCTGATGTTTCAGTACTTGACTACACATCTTTCTGTCCCTTGCAGTCAATTCGATATAGTTGCTTTCTTCATGAATAAGGCACCTCAATTTTTGCAGGATCCCATGCTTGTTTGGCAGTGTTGACAAAATTATCCGTACTGAACGTGGAAGGTGAACGGGAAGCCACCAAAGCTTCCTACCATCATCACTATCTGTTAGCTGTTCTAAAGCATCAAATATAATCACCAGTGGCCTGTGAAATGAAGACTCATTCAAGAGATTTATGAACAAGTCCCGAAGGTCATGAATCTTTTTTGGGTAACTTTGTACAAGGCAACGATAGTTGACTGCTAGTTGTTCACATATGCTTTGAAGTATATTCTTCAGATCTGTACTTGTTTCAGTGGATCCCAAAAATCTTATAACTACCACAGGGTCTGAATCTGGTCCCATCTCTTCTTGCAACCAGGAATAGGCCTAGAATATAGAGCATAATTGAGTTTATATCTCAATGAAGCACAGTAACAGAGTTTATAAATAGTGATAGTCTATATATGAATAAACATTAAAAATATTACTGGTTGAATAGAAATGCTTTCACTGGCAGAGTTCAAGGTGGGTGCACTGAATGAAACTCAAATCATATAACATCTTTGTTTAACACAAATGGCTTACATCAAAGGGGACATGACTAGAATGTACTCCATAAATCCCAGGGTACTCTTGACAATATCTGAGACTCACCTCTGAAAGTAAGCAGATAGAGTCTCTTACAAATAAACTTCATTAGACACTACACAATGTCATCCTTGGTCAGGCACACCAGCCTGTCACCTCAACCGGTTTAGCATTGACTCTGACTAGGTATAGAGACGTGTCTCTAAGGACACGGATCAGAGTACAGATTGCGCTTAACTAGCTGGTTACTTTAATCCCTGGCCCATAGAACTGCACTTTGCCTTGCTGTACCTGTGACTTTTACTCTAAAACACTGCCACAAAAAGCAAAATGTATCTGTCTCTTGAAGTTTTTTTGGTTAGAGTACCCCAAGCCAGTGAGTGGTGTAACTTCTTTAAATCTTTCCAGGCTGTGCAGGCTAACACATCTCTTCACCCCACTTTATGTAATTACAGTATTTTAAAAGAAAAGCAGAACCAGAGTCTCTAGGTTGATTTATGTACTCAGATATGAAATGAGATCCTGAATTGCAAATCACAGTTTCATATATGCAGCTAATGTGACTTCACAGGAAGTAGATAGAGGGATTTTAAACAATATTGTTCCCTTCATTTCCTTCTGGCTGATGTGGTAGTTTCCCAGCTCACTAAGCTAAATTCTCTGACCACCCTTCCAGGAACTCAAAGTTGTGACTGTCACCTGCAGAATTAGGTCTGGTGATGCCAGCTTAGTCCTTTTCGGCATCCTGTTGTGCACAAAATGTTTAATTCATTTCCCTGTAGTACTCATCTCAATGACTTCAACAGCATATGCCAGACAAATAAGTGTGGGTATTTTTGCAGCTTAATACATATAGATTTGTAGCCAGTGTATCAGAATAATTCCGGAATAATTTCTAATGAGAATATGAGATGGCAGGATTTGGAAAGACATACTGCATTTGTATTTAAGACTAAAACCAAAATGAGATGTTTAGATGCTTGTGGATTCATAGAGCCTCAGAGGAGCAAGAAGGAAAGAGATCATTCTAAAATAGACATTGTTAATTCAAAATATATTGATTCCTATTAGATTTCTAAGCATTTTGATAAACTATATTTGTTTTGGCTAAGCAAGATACAAATACATTATTATTGAAAGGTAATATTTTTCTGCAAATTTGTACAATAATACGCTGAATATACATGCTATTATTTTTTTTTATATATAGAGGGCTGATAGATCTGTTGAGAAAAGAAACAATTAAAAAACGTTGGCCTTTACACACAGTAATGCTCTCAACATGAACTTAGTATGTAAGTTGCTTATTTACCTTCTTTGCTGCTTCAGCTAGCAAAAGAGTCTTCCCTGTGCATGGTCCTCCATATATGATAAGAGGGTTAATGTGTCCTATTTTTCTAGGTAAAACGTATTTGTGGACTATGTTTAATGCCTCACATCTATATTCATAAAAAGTGGAGTATGTTTTACATAGCGATGAGTGTTGAAGAACTTCATCGTACAGCATGTCTGTCTCCGTGTCAAAATTCTGCTGCACTGTAGCTTGGATTATATCAATCATGTCTTCATAGAACTGTTTACCAAGTCCTTCAATGTAATGGCTCTCCACTTCTTGGGAGTAACCCAGTTTCATGTCACAGTGAGTGACGGATGTGTACACTCTCAGATTGGACGATGCAACAATGGTAGGAATGAATTCATCCCTGAGCTTGATCAGTTTCTCATGGGCCTCAGGATCTCGTAGAAACTTCCCAGCTTTATGTACCACGTCCATGTATTTTCCCATCTCTGGAATTTTAACAAAACGCTCGATGTTGGCAATTTTCCGGATGTAACAAACACACTTCTTTAGGAAAGCTGGTGTTTGTTTACCCAAGGCAAAATCAAGTTCATCTTCAATAGCTGGGGATGAAAATAGAACACAAGAGTCTCTGTCAACTTTTCTTTACAAACAGTTCAAGAACATGCCCTACCCACAACAGGCAGACTCGATTGCATTTATCCTCTGTAAAAACCAGAAAAAAACAAACACAGAGAATTTTCTGGGTGCTTTTGTATGGGTTTTAGTCTCAAGAAGCACAGCAAACCATTTTTTCCCCCTTTAATTATATGAGAAATGCCAACAGAAATATATTTTCACGTTTGTGGAAAGGTTGACAGAAAAGACAATAAATGAATACATAGAAATTGTTATTGTGAACTTTACCAGAGGAAAGATATCTCTTTGCTTGGCTGTGTTTCATTTTTCCTTTCTCATATAGCAATTTCACAGCAGTCTTAAAAATCTTCTTAATCTCTTCTGATATATCTTGCCATTTGTTCTCATTCATAGAATTCGAAGAAGATTCCATCTTTTAAAAATATCCATAGTTAAAAGAGTAGATGTAATACATAACATATACAACTTCAGAAAATAGAAGTTTAATATTCAAGGCCAAAAATAACATGGTAACAGAGAAACACATACACTAACAAAAATAAATAAAAGTTAAACATTTTATACTGCAGGTGATCATATTGTATTCCATTTTAGAATTTTAAAAGTTAGCTCCTTGGAGTATTTTCTAAATCCCTTGTGTCAGCAGCTAATGCAATATTTTTCAAGAATAAGGCCAATAACACCTTTATAGGTGTTATTATAGAAATTATTTCTTTATAGAAAGAGGGTTTTGGGAATCAAGCCTGAAATGATGATAATAAAGGAGCAGCAATATTGCTAAAAATTATTGTTCCCTTAATGAGATGTAATAATGATAATAATTTAAACTTGGATATCAAAACTGAAAATGAAGTTCCTGGTACCTGAAATTAAGTGCCTTATATTAGCTACCATATTTAAAAAATACAGGATTATATGTAACATTATGTTCATTCATTCATTGCTATAGTAACACTAATCTTAACTGTCATCAGAGAGGAATTCTAATATAAATTCACTAATCCTTTCAGATGGTATCTTGTAAATGTCATGCTGGTGCTTTCTCTAAATCAGCTCGGTTTTATTTACTGCTGGTGAAATATTTCAGGGGTTTCCAGTTTTCTTGGAGTGTGGAATCTCCAGGATAAATTCCCTAGAAACTCTTTCTTGAGTATTTTTTATTACTTTCTATAAGTTTATGAGATGTAACTCTGTGTTACATCTTTAAGTTATGTTACATCTATGTTACAGCTTTAAGTTATGAACATATTTTTGAAGTTTTTTGAGTTAAGAACATTAAATTATTTAAGTTACGAACATCTTTTTACTTAGTCCCATGTTAGTCAGTAGCTTCAGGAAATGTACATAAGATTTAATAACAAAACCCCCCAATAATACAATATGCACTCAAAATGAAGTGAAAACTCTTTTAAAGACTTAATTTTTTGTACACTAAAATATGTCCTTAGGTATATGCTGGATGTGTAGGAGGGTAGAACTGAACCCTGAGAAATAGATACAGTTTTTATTGTCATCAATTGAAGACAAATGCCTGCTTTAAAAATTACAATTAACAGTGTTCAAAAATCTTATAATAGAATACAGTTAATAATTTAAAAGTATGATATCTGACTCAAGACAGTGCTAAGCACTTGTTTGACTGTTAGAGTTTTCTTCTATGGGGATAGAAGGGAAAATGTGTATTTCCTCTGCAAGTCCTGCTCATTGAAATCTAGCAAAGGCACAGTACAAAGCAGAAGAGCCTGAGTTCTCCATGTTTCAACACCAGGGAAGGGAAATCTGTACAACTGTCCACTAGTCCTAACAGGTCACAGACGACCCAAATTCACACTCTCTAGCTGGCAGAGAGTGCATCAATGCATCAAGGAGTTGTGTTCCTTGGTGTTTTGGAGCTGCTCCTTCACCATGTACGGGGAAGGAGCACCACAGCAGCAGTTGTTCAGATGTGGACAGGGCTGCAGAACCTAATTCAAAGACAACAACAAGTGCCTTAGGGACTGCCTGCCACTGTAATGGAGAGAGAAAAATTTTGCGAGCAGTTGACTATGACTTACCGTATTCTGGTAGTTCTTCAGCATTTCTGATTTTGGTCTGAGATAATATGCTGGTGGCACTGCGTTCTCATCCCTGCAGTACCACTCTTCTAAAATCCTTGTCTCTAGCTTGGCCTCTATAGCAGCATCCAGGATCATTTCAAATTCTGCTGACTCAACTTCCCCTGGTATTCGGATGTTCCCATACTTCTCTCCCAATAGGCCCTATGTATTTACAGAAAAGTAGGGATTAAATTTTTCTTTTTCATTATGTGAAAAGCATCTTCAGGATCTGAATTTCCTAAAAGTAAGTCTGGTAGTAGCGTAATGACCGAAATTACTAGGAAGAGAAACATACACTGTGTGACAGGAATTACTGTTAAGGGTATTGTACAGAGCTGTATTTTACTATAATGACTTAGAAAATTTCAAGTAGATGTATTGTCTCTCATAGTACTAACTAGTAGTAAAAATAGAAAGGCATTCAAAAGAAATAATTAAAAAATATCCTACATACTTAGCACGGTATTGACTCATTTATTATTGAGTTCCATTAGTCACAGGTTGAGATTATCCTCACATGCAAAAGCAAATTGAAATTGTGGCTTATACCAGCAAGGATCAGTGTTGCAGAACCACAAGCTGCTTTGCTGTCTTCTATTCTTGTTGTCTTTGCCCCAGTAGCTGCCCACTGAATGAACAGTGAGCAAGGAAGGAGCAAATACTGAGTAGAAATTGGTCAAACGCAATTTTAGTACCTATGCATAAACCTCAGCATTGTGGAAAGCAGTTCTTAAACTGGGGCATGGGAGATATTTCCCATTAAAAAATGAGGATTAAAATACTGGTTGTGGTGCTCTAAATATACTCCTTTAAAATAAATTTATTCCTGTAGTTTACAGTCTAAAAATTCTGTAAAAATACGATTGTAATGTCCTACAATTTCATAGACAATAGTGTTATAGAAAATTGCTGCAATCTCTTGAAATTTTTTTTTTCAAATTTGTGATCATCAGATCAATCCTGCATTAAATACTTGGTCCACAGAAGACAGTGAGAATTCTTACCTAATTTAAAATGTGATTTTTCAAAATTCTTTCCTCGTTTTAAATGTATTGAGCAAAGATCTTGCATTAATGGAGTACTTAATGTGGAGAGGAACCAACAGTATCAGAATCTTGATTTGAATCAGAAAGATCTTAGTAAAGTAATGCTAATGCAAAAACAGTAGTGCCCTAAAAATGTAAATGAGCATGTTTGTAAATAAAATCTAAATATTTATTATTTGAAACCACTCATCATAATGAGAAGCTGTTTTAAACTCTTCCAGCAGAAGAACACCCTGAAAATCAATAACTGATGATGATGATGATGATGATGATGATGATGATTCCTGCTTCACTGATTATGAAAGCACGAAGCAGCAGGACACTTTGCTGAACCCAGCTATGTTGGCACACTCCAGTGGCTCACCATGCCAGATGCTGCAGCCCCAGAGCAGACACCAGAGCACTGCATGAATATCTCCTTCCAGGGAAAATCAGCTGGCTCAGACCACATTTGACATTGTGTAAACTAACCTGGCTGATTTTTGCCTGGAGCAGACTAGGGAGAGCTCATGGACTACCATGCTGGCTCTGAGGCAAACACTTGGCATCCTCCACAGAGGAGCACTGACAAAGAGCTGGTGGACAGGAACAAGTCAGTGTCTGTCCACTGCTCAAGAGAATCGAAGGAATGTAGGAATTGTGATAGTTCATATAACCCAGGATCCAGTTTCTGACAAGTCACAGCATCCCAGTCCTTCAAAAAGCTTCTCAAATAAGAGAGGCTTTAGGGTAAAGTTGAGTTTGCCTTGGCTGCCCATTCAGCTCCCACCACAGCCCCAGGGTACACATCAAGGAGTCAGGAGAATGGAAAGAAGATGTTCAGCAACTAGATTTATATAATAATAAATTTAATGAAATAAAATGATTCTGTATTTCTATAATCTAAATTTATTTTTGATTTGTGATTATTCCAGCTAGTAGCTTCCCTCAGAGAGGGCTATGTTGCTTCACATAATGAGATAGCTGGGGAAAATTTTGAAGCTTTTGCTGTTCTGATCTATTCATAGAGCCCTGTAATTTTAGAGTTCTGAAGCTGCAGAGGTTAAACAAAATATAGTATTATTTGCCTTCTTCATTCAAGTGAGGTTAATAACTTATATCATGCTGAATTGGAAAGCCTCTTCACATTCAGGTTGACATAGAAATCTTATAAATTTCCCTCAGAGGAGCTTTTATCTTGTATAGAAATTATTATTCAAAATTCATTAGGCTACACTTTTTCTGAATGTAAGTCCAGTGGATTCAATAGACAGTTGCCTGAGAAAAGATCAATAGCTGGGCCCTTCATTAGCAATACTAAAATATCAACATTATTATGTCTGATTTTAATGTACTGCATTTAATCAACTAAATTTGTTTTGGAACTATTTTGTGTACTTTTCTTTTTCTCTGGAACAGTTTATGCTGTTCTCTCTACACTGTATTATAGTTGAATAATGTCATGTTTTACTTTAAAATGAAAAGGACAAGACTTTTTTTTATACCTCTCATCTGTCATTGAAAAAGACATTATGTAAATAATCTTGTATTAGGGATAATTCTCCTGACTACTTGAGCAAAACACAATAAAAAAGAACTTTGACATGATCAAGCTAACCCTAAATACAGGGCTATGCAGGTGTATCACTGCTTGTTTTCCACTAGCAGTGGCACTGGTAAATTAAAAAAAAGACTAAGGGGTATAAACAGACTATATGTATTTTCAGGAATTTTAATACACTATTTGTTTCTAAGGCTGCATGACAGCCTTAGGGTGAGTGCATTTGCAGGCATAGGCTGTGAAAACTGCATCTTCCCATGTTAGAGGCGAAGCTTGGAACTACCTCCTTCCCTTCACTCTTCTGGTGTCATTCTGGTTAAATTCATATCTATCTGTAGAAGTGTAATCTATCAGGGTACCACAAAACAACTCAAACCTTAGAGGCCTCAATGAGAAGCTCTGGACTACGCTTTTCCTTCAGGAGCTTCAGTGTCTGAACTGCATCTGTGTCAGAGGCTTGGAGCAGCCTCTGGAAATATCTGTCCCATCTCCATTTCCTGTAAATTCAAGTAAGTACAGATTTCTTCTTGTAGAAATAAAGAAAAATAAAGAAAAATAAAGCAACAGGATTGAAAGTAAATGCAATTTCTAACACTCTTTATGTTGTTTCACACTTAATCTGTAAATAAGAATTACCATTATTTGAGATCCTTTTGAAATATATTACAGTACTCTACAGTGAGAACCTAAAGCTTCAATTTGTGATAACAACATTGCAGCATTTTGATGATTATTATAGGGAATTACTTTTGAAGGGAACAGTAATGTTTACACTGTGTTCACTATCAAGAGACAGTTTTATATGCAGACTCGTGAACCAAAATCTCCCACCTGATGAGTCATTTTCCTTTAATAGTAAAACAACAAATTAAAGTCTCATTAGATTGAAGGTAATTGAACTGTATAAAACCACCAGGCTGACAAACGTATAAAACCCTCAGCAACCATTCGTGTCTAACAGAACTTTACAGAATTAACTCAGAGCAACCTCAGCAGTAGTCTTGTAAGCTTTCACAGAATCACAGAATGGGCTGGGTTGGGAGGGACCTCAAAGATCATCTACTTCCAAGTCCCCAGCCTTGGGAAGGGACACCTTCCAACAAAGCTGCTCAGAGCCCCATCCACTGTGGTTTCCATCAAGGATGCTTTGCTGAGCCTGAGGCTGAAATCACAATTAAATGAAGGTTAAAAAACTACAGTCTATAAGATGTGCAAATATTTTTCATTCTAATGTTCTTGGTGTGACAAGATGCTAAAATTATAGGTGCAGTCACAATAATGACCAAAAGGAGGACACAAAGAAGATTTATATTTGATCTTGAGATATGAGGGATTCACATGGCATGTCATATGATCACTTCAGACATCATCACTAAAATATTCATTAATTCTAATGCCATACATTATATTAAACCAGAACAAGCTGAATGTTAGAAATATTTAATTCCAGCTAAGATACTCGGTGGTAATTTTAATAAAAAACAGCTGTCAAATAACAGCAAATTATATTAATTACAGATTGGTTTAGTTAATCTTTTTTTAAGAAATTATTTATTGACATCTGCAAATGCCATTTGAGAAGTCAGATTTGTAATGTTGTATGGAGTGGTTTCAGCTACTTGTCAACTTAAGAGCAATGATTTTTTTTGCCATTTTGCCAACAGAGATCAGCTAATTGGAATCAGTCCTATTTCTTGTTGTTTGTGAAGACATGTGACAATGAAGTGCACACATATGTCCTTCCTCTCTGTCTCTTCTCAGTGCAGTCCTGGATTGCCAGTTTTCTGAAGAATATGCATTCAAAAAATCATCTTTGAAGGAATTAAGTCTAACCACAGATAATTTTTTAACTTAATGTACTTCCTTGTGTACAGGACTAAGCACTCCTTAACTAAGTTTTGCAAGATCCATGAGGAATTAGGAAGTATTCCTGTCCCCAGGTGACACAGGAATTAAGTGCAGGGAATTAAGCCCGGGCTGGGACCCAGAGCTGGGACAGGTATGCAATGGTTAGTCATAACCACATAGTGGAAGCTGGTTTTCCTAATTCTCAGCTCTGTTCTTACAGAAACTGCTCACTACTGAAGGAGGAAAGTCTTGACCCTTCATGATGAGCTCCTGAGTGAGTCACATTTCAGCATGCTAAATTAATATAAGCTTAAACTAAGATCAC
Organism: Parus major; assembly: GCF_001522545.3. NCBI lineage: Eukaryota > Metazoa > Chordata > Aves > Passeriformes > Paridae > Parus > Parus major. Next base: position 47,113,674 of record NC_031771.1, read on the forward strand.
TTATTCAAAGTAGAACAGCTCCATTAGGAGAATGAGTATCTCACACTATTGAAGAGATGCTCAATGCTTCACAATGTGAGCTGAAAATTGGAGGGATTTAAGTGCTTTTAAAACACTGCAGGGTATTAAGTTCATCTGTTGCCAGGGGTTGGGAAAGGCTGGTCTTACAGATGTCCCAGAGGTGTCCTTCCACCATTCCCAGGAGAGCTGTGGATCGAAGCCTGGATCATGCCACGCCTCAGCAGGAGGCCTCGCACAGAAATCTGGTGTAGCTCATGGGCAACCCCCTGGAGCAAAGCATGTAATAGCAAAGCACAGCCATGGCACAAAAGCCCTGTTTCAAAACCTCCCCTGAACCGGAAGAAGGACAAGTCTGTGGTCATCACCAGGTATAAGCCCCACTCATCAGGCCTCAGAGCACGAGTGATGTGGGGGCAGTCCCACATCAAAGGCCCTGCTGCTGCAGCTCCTTTCTGTGCAAGCCATCTCACAGCACTGTATAAGCAACTGAATATTAACTGCAGCAGAAATATGAATGTTTTCTTCCCATGGTTTGCATGACTCACAAGGGCTACTTGGGGCACAAGTCCTCTGGATCACTCTCCCCCCTATGGTCACTTACTATTTATTGCCTTCTGTTTATCCTGGGGTCAGAGGCCTAACTCCCTGCTTCCTCAGCCTTTGCCTTTAGGCTTCCTCCTTTTGCAGAAAAATCTTTCTTATGAAATAAAACCTTTTCTTCCTCTTTAAAGCCATACATATCAGTCAAATAGCCATTTTTGCTCAGACAAATGTTTTTTTTTCTCTACTGCTTACTGGGACACTCATACAAGCGTTATCTGATAGAATGTATATTACTATGTAATGGATCAGACTTCTATAGACAAAAGAGACACATAAAGAAAAAATATTAAGTGAAATATTGATTTCTAAATAAAAAATATAAAGTTTATAAAGAAAATTTATATTTAGCATCAGGCTTAAAAGACCTCAGATTTCATCCAAATATTTTTTTCTAAAAGCATACTTACTGTAATCAGATTCCAATACCCATCAATTTATTTCAGTTGCTATATTTGTATGTATGGAGACAAAATCACTTCATCACAGCTACAAGAAATGCTCCATGGTTTTCAAATCTTTTTACATGCATGCTGGCTACATTCTATGTCTTGTCTTTCATACTGAATTTGGAGGTGATAAGACAAGTGCATTTACATGTGCAAACCTGCCTAGGAAGCCATTCATGTTAAGGAAGACACACAGAATTGTAACATGTCAGCATTGTTTACCCTCCAGGTCTGCAGAAATGTGGGGTTAACTGATATAACCAAATATACAGTAAACCACATCTTGAAAATCTGAAACAAATGGTCAGGATACCAGTTTTTAAGGGCCTTTTATTTAACATCCCATCCTAAGAAATTTAGTACAACTATAGCTCTTTCTGGTTTCTTGCAAGTATATGATAACTCTGTTCTAAGAGTATCCTGTAGAAATCCCTTATGTGATACAAAATGTGCAGGTGCAGCCAGATACATTTTTGGGGAAAAAAAATAAAATTAAAATTACAGGATTAGCTGGGTTCCTGCCTGTCAGGCCTTGAAAGCAAGAATTTACTACCAAAAAACCAACAGAAAAGATTTTTTTTTTATATATAACTTAAGGGAACAATAGCTAACTCATTTCAAATTCAAAAATGCTAATGGTGAAACCATAGTGAATCATCTAAAGCCAGAAGATTTCATTTATTTCAATTTATCTCAATGGAATATACATGTTAATAGCTTGTTAGGGCAAACTCCAAGCCATTGTACTGGAAACTGGAACCAAGGTGAAGAAAGCTGTAACACTGTGCTTAAACTAAACCAAGTTTTAGCAAGTTGGAGTTCCAGAGTAGCTGGTGGCCAGGAGATGTGTCTCTACTCATTTTTATTGTACTTCCAGTTGCAATGAGGTACAGTGTAAGGACCTCATGATAGAAACATAGGGAGATTGTCCTCCAAACAAATAAATACATTTGATGGCTTTTCTTGCCTGTCAAAGAAAAAAAGTTATGCTGCATTTGTATTGTCTCCCAAAAATAGTTCCATTAGAAATTAAAAATATTAGAAATTAAATTATAATTAGAATTAGAAATTAAAAAAAATGAAAAAAGCAAAAAAATGTCATAATCTGTGATTTCTGGGATGTACAGGTCAAAGTGTCTTTTAGATTTTTCTTCTCTGCCAAGAGTTCTAAAGCAGTGCAGCTTATCAGACAGAACATTAGAGCTGCTGCAGATCTCTTAAATCTTCTTTCCACTTTTACTATATCTCAGTATGGAAACTTGTAAGTTCCTGATAATTTTGCCACTGACTCAGACTGCCTATCCATAAAATGAGGCTAATGATAGCTTGCAAAATAAGTATTTTATTTTGAGTATTTCTATTTTTATATGTAAAGGATGTGTATTTATGTATCAGCAGTGATGGAACTGTTATTTTACACTGTTTGTCCTTTTTAGTATTTAAGGGAAAAATGATACCATAGAACAGTATCAAACATTTTCATTTGCTGTTTCTCCATAGGTTGAAGCTGTGAATAAATAGAATTAATTTTATAACTTCAGTTAAAGTTGCTGAAGTGAATAGGAAACTGAAGGCATAATAAAGACATTTATGTACTGAGAATTATTTTTCCACCTGCCCAGATATATATATTTATGTTCCTTGGCTTGAGAGATTTTGCAGTGTGTTGTTTCACAGAACCATGCCCTAATTTCTCTCTTCCCTTTTTCCCTGGAGGCACTCCAGAAGTACCCTGGGGGAACTGTAAGAGTTTCATAAACTTGAGTCAGGTCTTGGTTTCAGTTCCATGAAAAACAAAAAGGACTGTTGAACTACCTTGTAAGAAAACTGACTGCAACTGGGACTGGAAGGATACGGTGCAAGTGTTTAAGTTTTTTGCTGTGAATACAGTTCTTGAGATAAAAGGTGTAGAAAAGAAGAAAATGATGGTGTAGTTTTTGATGCTTCTTGATGCTTGACCTGTCTTTTAGAAAATTAAAGAGAGCAACCAAATCTGGTTGTAAATGAGCCAATTCCCTCAACTCTGAACTTCACCCACAGTGCGGTATTTTTAAATCTCAAAGCTTTTCCCTAGTGGTAGGGAGATATGAAATAAGGATGAGTAATTTCTCAGGACATAGTGTGTAGGAGCTACCAGTCTATCACACAGAGTGAACGTGCTTCCTCAGAAGAAACTCGTGACCCACTTCCCCAATACAGTTTGCTTCATCAGAACTCTCCTTACTCCAGGCTGAGAAAGTATCAATGGTCTTCCTCCACAACCTCCCTGTCTTCTACAGGATCATGCAGCACCAACTTAGTTTTTTGTTGCATTTTCCTTCATTGCTTATCATTGCTGGTCTTTGATCAGCCTGAGCATAGATGCAGGTGAGAAAATCAGTCAAAAAGGATATAATCAGGGAAGAGGTCAGCGAATAAACATAGCGTAGAGGAAGGGCTGGAGATTTTGCCTACCTCTGCCTAAAGATCTGAGGTGCTCACTCACTCTGATTCTCCTCCAAACAAATGTGTTATTCTCACTATGCTCTATTTTTGAAATTGCATGGAAGATTTCTTGACAGGCATGTACATTTCTCCTTTCACATAAAGCTCAGAACCTTGCAGGTAATTCCTACTGCAGCCTGGATTTCTATCAACTCTCTGACAGGTCCTGTAACACTTGACAAGAATGTAACTGGATAGAAAAACAAATCAAAAGGGTTAGGTTTAATAAAAGACTGTAGCACATAGCCCAGACTGAAGTCAATAACCTTGTCTGTGGAAATCACTACCCTTCTACTACCCTTCTCACAGAGAATGGGGAATGCACCTTTCTTGCAAACAGCACGGAGATCAATATCGTCTTTTAGAGGAAGGCATGGTGGTGTAACCTTCCCTGCTTTGTAAAATAATCACAACAGTCATCCAAGCCGGAAAGAATTGTGATTTGAAACCCTGCCTTGCATCTCACAGGTGAAGTGTGGCTAATGGGGAAAAGCTTTTCCTACTACTGCTGTTTAATGTGCTTTCCTGAGTATCCAGGGACACAGGTGTCGTGGAGTCAGAAAGGAAGAAGACACTCTGAGCCTATCAGTGTGGTCAGCTGGGAGGACAGGGCACTGGCTTCTGGACACCAAACCCTGGAGTTAAAAACTGGCACTCCTCTGCATTCTTACTGCCCTCTTTGGTACACTTTCTATGCAAGAAGGGGCCATATCTTTATTTTCTGTGAAATATGCTCTTTCTTGTATTTATCAGAAAAGCAGCTTAGTTTCTGCATTCCCATTTTGGGATGATATTTATGTGTTAGACAGTGAGGCAAAGACAATAGATGAGCTAAATGTGAGCAAGGCAAAAAGGGCTGAATAAGACACTTAAGGGATTGACAGAGGCATCTAGTCTGTAGTAACCTCCAAAGTTGCAGCAGCTGAGAAGGGGTTTTTAGAACTGCAAAACCTATCCAAATCCACAGTATGCACATATACAAGCTCCTTATTGGAAACAGACTTACATATTTATGCTATTTTGTAACACAATTAAGCTGTGTGTTCTTAGTAACATACACAGCTGCTATGAAGGTATTAGAAAGTGTTAATTAATGAGTATTATCACAGGCACAGATAGTTGATGGTGTAATGGAATTTTCAACACCTCTCCTGACTTTAGGAATACTGAAGCTAGTTGTAACATGACATGACATTTCACTGCAAATTTATTTTTTTATTTTTTCCGCTTCTTATTAGACCTAAACAGATTGCTAATAATTGAGTCTGCAAATGAAAATCTAATTATGTAATTAAATGTAAAAAAAAAGATTTCACAACTTTCATAGAGTAATGCAGTTACTGAGAGTCTGATATGATCCATGACTCTGTAGCGTGGGATGAAGCACCTAAAACATTGTTGATAAACATGTTTTACGTAAAACATAAATGAAGGCCCTCAGAAGAAAAATTAGTATAGGTTGCATTAGCTCTAGCAGATTATAATGCACCCATAATTTAGCACAATATGCATAATATTATATTATTTATATTTATCTATTATTTATAATGTATAAATATAAATAATATTAAATATTTTATATATATTTATATATTTGCATAATATGCAAAACAAGTACCAGAACATAACATCAATTCTGCTTCACAAGTACATGTGGAATGGCCTATATTGTTTATTTTGACTAGTTCCTTGATTTTGAGAACTTTTATTTATGATTTTTGTATCCTTATGTGCTAATTGTAACACATCATTTTTTTTTCAAGCCAGCTGGTGTTGTCTTTTGTTATTTGGGACAATTACTGGTACTCTCTGAACAGGTACTAGTCTAGTCCTTCAAAGATGAAAATAAATTATTAGAAAATTCCTTGCAGTGTGATAGCCCAGTGAACTTCACACTGATGTAGAAGTGTCAGTCCCTTTTTAATGGGAAACCCTTTTTAAGTGTTCTTATATGATTTGTATGCATTCCCTGCTTTTCACATGGTTGGAGGGAAAGAACCCTTCTTACCATTTATTAAATTATAAATTCAGAGGACAGTAGCATAGCTGCAGGATGGAGAGAACTATTTCCTAGGAAAATAAAGCACTTAAGAATGCAAAATGCAAAAATGCAAAAGGTATCCTTAAAGAAACTGAAGGAAAAACTAAGGCAAGCACCAAACCCTTTAGGCACTTGACAAAGGTTATGGATTATCAAACTCAGTATCACTTGAAGTGTTCAGAGTGTCAAAAATCTTTGCAGCCAATTCACACCACCAAATATCACAATGAGATTGCTATTTCTGATCATTTAAATTGTATTAAATATAAATCCATCTTTTCACAAAATCATCTTTACAACTGCCATATTTCAAACCATATTCTTCAAAACTACCCAATATTAGTTTTCTATTTATTACACAGATAAAAAAATCAGCTTTACGAATTTTCTTAGCTTCACTTGCCATTCTTCTTCAAGGATGGGATAAATCAAAATAGTGCCTTTCTACTGGGATATCTTCATGACTTTTCTGACACTAATTTTTACATAATAGGGTATTTGACTTACAATTAATGGTATGAATACAAACACTGAATATTAAGTACTGCCTGCAGGTAATAGGTCAAATCATTGGCCAAAAGTTTAAAAATTCTGCAGCAGATGTCCATGGAAATGGAAAACATATATATATAGCAAAAAAATATATATGCCACTTGCCTGAATGAAAATACTTTCCTTCTTGCCTGTGCCATGCAATTGTAGGACTGAGAGCCAGAGAATGTGGTCTTCCAGAGCGTGTGGCCAGCTGATGAACTGTTTTTCCAGCCATGAGTAGCACTACTGTACTAAAGCATTTTAAAACAGCTCCAAGCATTAAAGTAATTTCTATACTACACGAATGAACTAATAAGAAAAGAACATGTAATTTACTTACAATAATTGCAGACTCCCTAGTTTTCTAAGCAAATATTCTGTGCTTTATTTTTGCAAGGTGGAATGAAACAACAAGTTACTCTGTGAGGTTGTCTAGTTACAAAAGAAAGAAGCTTATTATATTGCATATTAAGAGGACACATATTCCAAAAAAGCACCTTGCATCAACTGCAAATATTTTAAGAGAGAAGAGGCAATAACTCAAGGATGCATAACAGTATCACTATGAAGAGGACTGACACTTTTTCTGGCTTCTTAAATTAGCATCTTTCATTGAAGAAAGAAGGATCCTGTGAAATTATACGAACTGATTATTCATTAAAAAAAAAAGAAAAGAAAAAAAGAAAAGTAAAAAAAAAAAAGAAAAAGAAATAAAAGACCCAGCTACTGCTAGCTGGATTGAACAATAATCAGACTGAAAAGTGAACTAGCTATTTCTACAACTACCTAATGAACATTTAGGTAGATGTTTCCTCCTGGGTCGATTATTGGAGAACCAAATAATCTCTGAATAGGATGTCTGTATTTAAGAAAAGAGAAGATATATATATATATGCTAGGTGCAAACAGCACTATTAATATCTCTCTTTGAACTTACCAGCTGCCTGCTAAATATTGTACAGTATTCTGTTTCTTTACACAGAAGTAGCATTGCAAGGTTTAGAATCCCCTCCATCCCTCCCATTTCTGCAGAATAGCTGATGCTGAATTTTTGATCTACAGATTCATTTGTAGGGCAGATCATTACATTTAACTGATTACTGTTCTACCTCAGAAGATGGTTTGGAAAAACTCTTGAGGGTCACGAGAAAATAAATTGCATAAATCTCATGCAGCCTATTTCTTCCTCTACCCATTACATAGAATGATGGAAATCTGACTTCATGTTAATCTTATTCTCACTAATATGGTCATTCATAATAAATATAATACTTAACCTTTCTGGAACGCAGCTCCAGAAATTGTATTTCTGTCAAGAAAAAGAAGTACAGTGACTTAGCAGAAAATATGTGCAGTCTTCTGACTGAAAATGCAGCTTGTTTTTAGACTACATAAAAACCCATGCAGTTTCTGTGTTACATGGAAAAGCTGTCTGATGAATCTTGTACCCATTTACAGTGGGCCAAGTATAAAAAATGGGTATGTATTTAAGATTTAGAGAATCAGAGATTATTCACAGGAAAATGCATTACCATCCCGAAAGCAGATGAAGGAATTCACTTAACAATTGTTTAATCATGTAATATCCCCCGATGCTTGATTTCAGTTTCTGTGTATATCTGTTGTTCAGAGCCAAAGTATATGGAAAGGGATAGACATCCTTTGCCTCTTAGTCTGGAGGCTGTGAAAGAAGACCAAAACTTCCTGGGGGGATAGCTGCATATTTTGTCTTTAAAACTGATCACTTTGTTTGTTTCGATGGGTTTCAAAATACAAAAAAAAAAATTCAAAAGCTCTACTTTGATATTTACAGAAGAATCTTTCCTGTTAGCCAAGACCATCTAAAATGGGATTAATATCTGCAGACATATAGTTTACTTCAGATCAGTGTTAAGAAATCCTATAGAGCCATTCCTGATATGACCCACTTATATAAGAGGGAGTTCTTACTTGGATGGGTTTTAAATCAGATGCAGAGTGAGAAGAAAAGTAATAATTTGATATATCTTTCTTGGAATTTACTTTACTGGAAGAGGTGGACTGTCTGGCTCCAGGTATTTCTCTTCATTCCCTTAAAAACTATAAATAGTAGTTGTGTCCTTGGGGAAAATTAAATACTGAAATGCCCAAACACAGATAACTTCTGTTGAATTCCTCAAAAGCACTGGGTACTTAGAATTCCCCCTGAATTGGATGTTTTCAGTATAGATACATTTGACTGACTTTTGCCTCCCTATCTTAAAGTCTGTGTTGATTTTCCCAGGAAAGTGAAAGCCAAATACAATTCAGGCATTGCAGAACCTGTGTGTTCTTAGTTTTTACATTAGGAATAAACCTTAAAGAAACACCAGACCTGAAACTCGAGTTGAGGAGATCCAGCAGTGCAGGAATAATGGAACTGGGAATTTTCTCTGAGCTGGAATGCACTCAAAACTAATTATCAACCATTTGTACTAAGCAGAGAGTGCAGCAATATACTTCATGGAACAATTAAAGCATGCATTATAACTGAGGAACACAAAGATACAAACAGTAGAAACATTCCACTCCACAATTTATCATACGTCCTCTTCAATTTCAGTGTGATTTAAGGACACACCAAATATTGTAAACTGCTAATATTCTTTTAAAATCCTACTGGAATTCCAAATTTATAATGCTAGGTTCTTTAGGTCTATGGAAGCTGGAAGAGTTTTATGCTTCCCTAGGGACTGTTCAGGAAGGGATGCATGCTCTTGAATTCAGGCCTGTCAGTTGCTCCCTTCTGCCCTTGCCCTGGACTGAAAGTGCATAAAAGAACTTTTATACATCCCCAGTAGGTCTGTGAAAAGAGGAGCTTCAGAAGTACTCTGTGGGGTAGCTCAGCAGACCAAAAAAACCACAAGGAATGATGCAAGAGCTCACGTTACATTTATTTAGATGTGGCAACTCTTGAGGACACGGTGAGACCAAATTCAAAATGTTTGGTTATTCTCGAATTTCTAAGTGGTCATCTGTTCTCCATCAGCAAACAGGGAAGATAACTGGTTATGGATACTGTTAACAGGTTCAAATTAAAAACAAGCTGCCAGTAATTCTAATTGCTGTTCAGAGTAGGTAGGTAATGTTTATACTGTTCTTTGGTCCAGATATTTTAAATGACAGGTGGAGATAACCTTTAAGGTTTGTACAATCCCAGGTATTAATTGAGCAAACCTTAACAGGTAACAGACTGACATTTAATTTCCATTTGTCTTTTTCATTTCACAATCTTTCAGGACATAGTCATGCAAGGACAGCAGTTCAGGCAGAGACTGTGTGGTGCTATGTTGGTGGAAAAGCACCTATGTGTTATAATTTGCAGGACATATGTAAATGTAAAAGTTCCAGTGATGCTCTGAATGCATTTTTATTTTGGTATTGTTGTGAAGTGTAGAGTTTAAGCAGTTCACAATTTAATAAATATACTGCATTTCAATCTTCCCATGTAGATTCCAAAGATAAGATTTCTGCATAAATTTTGTGTGAAAACTTGTATATTCCCCTTATTTATGAGTCCTCATAAATTATTCTGTAGATCAAAAATAGCATGGTAGGTATTTACCTCCAGTAAAAGCTATGAGTATGCAAATTATTTGAATGATAATATAATAGGCACTGATTTTATACAGCAAAAAAAAACCCAAACAAAAACCCAAACTTGACAAAAAACCCAGCCTAACCAAAATCCAAACAACCTCCCTCTCCCTTAACTGAATCAAGTATTAATAGTGGTCAGGCAGCAAGAAGAGAACTGTGCATTCCCAAAGTCAGTATTCACAGGAAATTAATTTTGCATTTTTTTTCAGAACTGTTTCCTCCTTGTGCTTATGAATATGTGTTAATTTTGATTTTGTTGTTTCCTATTTGGAAAAAAGCTTGAGATTTCCCACTTATTCACTGCACTAATTAAGGAATTTCATTTTCTCTCCATCCAATATTACAATGTAGACAAGAATTGCCATAAACCAACACTTTCTAAAATCAATATATATCAGGCAGCTAATTCTGAATAGTTCCATTTAATCCCAGATCTGTGTCTCAATTCAAAAAGTGGTAATTGATAACTACAAAAAACAAAACAAAAACCCAAGCAAAACAACCTCCCCCCCAAAAAAAACCCAAAAAACCCAAAACAAAAACAACCCAAAAAACCACCAGCCAAAAAGAAGAGGAAAAAATTATAGAACTTTCTTAAGAAATGGCAAATTGCCCAAAGTCTGCAGTGCCAAAGTCAATTTTTCATTATGTTACTATAAATTAAAAATAATTATCCTTGTTGAAGTAGAATCATCTTCAATTTTTGTTGTAAATGAAATAAAACCCATCTGATTATGGTACAGCAGACAAAAAACCAAATGTGCATAAACAGATATCTGTGGTTTTGCCAGTCTAGCCCCTGGGAGAGCTACTACTATGGCCCATGCTTAGAAAACCTGGAATAAATATTGAAGTCATTGTCTCACTGCAACCCCTTTGCTAACCGTGATATTCTGTTTAAAAATTCTGACTTGGCTTGATTTCTTTAGTAACAATATCAAGCAGGCAGTTCTTAAAATCTTCAAGATTCTGAGCTGCTAAAATATGCAGCAATAGTATGTGACAAGGTTTCCCTCACTATCAGAGATTTTACAAATCCATGTCTAAGGACACTGGGTGTTGCTACATGAAAAACTCCATGCCTTTCTGTTCCAGCTCTGTTTTTTTTTCATGAACGGGAAGATAGAAAGCAGGAAAATAAACCCAGAAAACTAAATATAGTCACACAAGATGAAAGCTACCCAAACTCTCCAGAGATCTGGGCCAGTGTGTGCTTGTGAAAAATGGTGTCATGACAGCATCAAACCCAGCCCAGACTCTGTACTCCAAAAGCTGAGTTCTTATGGTAAAGTCTTTGTTCTTCAACACTCTGAAGCTAAATAAGAAAGTGAGGCAAACAGGTGAATGAGTAAGAGCCAGAGATATGGTTGTAAGGGTATGATAGAAGTACAGAATGACACATGCTAAAGGTTGCTCCTTGTCTGATCTTTGGCATGGAGAGACATGACCTCCAGCCTTCACAAAGGCAGTGTTTTGTATCCCTTCTATCCCACTGGATTCTGTGGTTTCAGTTCAAAAAACTTTTAACATTCTTCCCTTAAAAAAATAATCAAGGACTTGCAGTTTTTTCTCTGTCTTATAATGACAAGACTAAGAATTAGAGTTGACTTAGCTATGTTTAGGTACAAAGGAGAAAAACCTTGTACCTGTTTAAAAGTATTTTCTTGGCAAATATATTATAGAAAATAAAATTTGGGATAGTGAAGGCATAGTCTTAAGACTGTTTTGTAGTGAAATCTAGGAAGTGATCATGGGGAGAACAAACAGTTGTGTATCAGTGTATCACAGACTCAGAGCCACCTCAGGTTGTCACTGACCTCCAGTCTTTTCATTCTCTAATACCTGGCATCCTAAATTGTCCTGAGTTGATGACATGAAATAGCAAATGCTGATCACAGCAGATAGTTTTTCACTGCTGCTTCACTTTACTGTAAGTCTTTCTAGGCCAGCTGATAATGCATGTGTGAGAATCACCAAGAATTAATTAGTTGTGGCTTCCTTAAACAAGTTGTCAGTAATTCTGTTGTGATAGTAGTGCAATCATACCCATCTTGCTATGAGGACTGATCATTAAAAATCCTTCTTTCCTCTCCACTAATACTGAGTAATCACTGTTAATCTACAGAGCTGCATAGGGAAATATTTGCATAGCAAATGCACAGCAATGAACGTAAAATATTTTAGAAATAAGAAAATCATGAATTTTTTACTGAATCATGCATGTTAGGATAGACAACATTATATTTTTATTATAAAGTAAAACATTATTTTTATACCCACAACAAAACATGGACCTGCAGAACTTTTCAAACAATCTTCAAGCAGCTTCATGCGAGTCTTTTGCAGCTCAGGACTGTCCCATTCGTCTGCTTCAACTCCCCAGTACAAGTCTATGACCTGGAAAACAGTATGCAACATAGTTACTTATCGTATGCCCATTCTTCCAATCAAATTAAAAATCAGCTTTGCCAACATCCTGTGCACTAGGCTTTCCTCTTCAGTGTGGTAAAAAGTAATGGGGTCTACATCCAGTCCTTACACAGACTGCCAGGATTTCCTCTATTCCAGCCTCTTATTTTTCCTCCCCAATAGTCCCTCCTGGGACAGTCTCTCATTTCATAGTCATATGGAGATCAGTGTGACAGGATCTTGATTTGATGTAGTCTTTTATTTGCTACTAGATTGCATATAAAAGATAGGCAAGAATATTGGCAAAAGAATTAAAAAAAATCCTGTCTCCATGAAAATTAATGGGGATCCCACTGTGGATCACAGTCAAGACCATGACTTGACACCCAGTGTCACTTGCATCCACAGGATATAAACTCATCCATAGGAATGGTTTTACATTATCATACTTCCTTTGCTAGCTGATCTTTGTACTTTGGAAGCAGAGATTGTAGAGATATGCAGCGGTGGAGAGCTTGCTGTCCAAATTTTCATATTTAGCTACAGACTCAGTTTTGTTACCCTAATTAGTTGCAAACAAACTCCTATAAGAAACTATTCATGTTATACTAATTTGAACAAATTAAGTGATGACCTATGATTTCACTGTACATTTTAACTAAAAAGCTGAATTCTTACAGTGGGAAATCAAATTTAAAAAGATATTGATCATATGTATGAATTACTTTTGGAACAAAACTCATGGTACAGGCTACTACTCACTCATTTACTACTGATTCTTAACATCTTGTATGTTACTTTAACAAAAAAAAAGTCCAAATAGATAGTTTAAAAACCAATCAAAATTGTATTAATACATGAATATATTACAAAATTACAGTTTATTTTAATATTGTTTGTTCTGTGGAAGCACTCTGCAAGAACCAGAATCATAAAATTAGCTGTTAATCAAACAACAATTAGATTATAAAATTAGCCTGAAGATTTAATATAAGAACTAATAGTGAGCTGATGTAAAACTAAATTTCAGCAGATTGCAGCTGTTTAATCTTCTTGCGAAATTTCTCCAACCAATACCAACCTTTAAGACCAAATCCTTGAGCTATGTACGCCTATGAGTAATTGCACAACCAAAATGGTTACATGATTATCATTGGTTATTTCTGCCTTAAGAGTCTGTAACTCAAATCAGTGTTTGCTGGAGCAGGCACATTGTTACTAAACATGACAGGCAGTGTCCTGTGTGACTCAGGATTAGTGAAAAAAAACCAGGCATTGAATGTTTTTTACAGAAACTCTGTTGCAAAATTTTGCTGGAACATGCATTTTCTGCTCTACAAAACTGCATTTCAAATAAACTTCCTATTTCCCTCACTTCCACAGATTTCTTTTCTGTCCTTTCTCTTTTAGTCTCATTAGGAAATAAAGTGTTCCCTTCTTCCTCTCTAATTTCTGTTATTTATTAATACAACTTTATTATTGAACTTCACATTGCATTCATGTGTCTGATTACTTGTGCATGATATACGATAAAGCTTAAATATTCTCATTATAAAATCCTTCAGACACAGATCTTAGTATACAGTAAAAAATGTTTTAATTACTTGTTGAATGGATTTATTGTGCTGCTGAAGTTCCTCTGAAATGTGAAAGCAATTTCTATTTTAATTAACTGTTCGGAATTCACATTAATTCTGTAAATGTGAAGAGGAAACTCTCTGGAGTACCAGACAATGGTAGGGGCTCACTGGCTGTTTGTTATTTTAGTGGGTAACAGCTTTGGCACATAGTATCTTAACATGATACACTTTTGTCCTGCAAGAGTAAGTATTTTACGAAACAAACCTCTGAAGACACCAAGAATTTCAAAGTAAGGTCTCATCAGTGCTCATTATGCTAATTAAAATAAATAGGATTTACAAAATGAAAGAAATTGAACAAGGAGACAATTATATCTGATTTTGAAGCATTTTATTACTTATGCTTGGAAAAACTGTGACAAACACTCAAATTTTCAAGGTCATGTGACAACTGCAGGAACTCCTTACCCACAGTGGACTGCCACTAGTCACCTAACAAGAGACTTTTCATTCATAATTCCAGTGTTTCCTTTTGCTTACTTCAACTTTTGTCCTACAAATCCTGCAGTTTCACAGATTTTGCTTAGGAGATAAAATTATTTTATTTACATCTCTTCCAAGAGCCTAAAAAAGAACTAAAAATTTCATTAATGTAAAATTCTGCTTTCCTTTTAGCATATATAGCCTGTTGAAATTATTTGAAACAGTTCATTGTTTTGAAGAAGAAAAGTGTACGCTGCTAATTAACTATGTTTGGTTATCCTCCCAAAATTTGCAATTGCAGCTACTTTCTTTAACCACTCAATCCTCTCCTGTAAAAGTACAGTGTTTCAGGTCAAAATCACCGTGCGCTCTGGAAGTCTTTTTCTCAGCTCATTTTCTTTCTTAGCCACTAAGTGTGTCTCTTTCTGAAATATTTTCTGATATAGTGAAAAAAAGGCCATCAAGCTAACAAATTCATAGTGCGATTGAATATAGTCAGCCCTGCTTCCACTTGAATGATGCTTGTGTTCAGTAACAGCTCCCACCAGAGTGATGACACCTCACAGATCTCATGCTTTGCAACAACTGAAACAATTCTGAGTGCAGCAGGTGACTCAGTGAAACTTGGAGTAATGCATGTACTCAAATGCTTTTATTTTGGGTCATGATTTATTAGGTAGAGGGTGTCCTGAACAGTGCCTTTGTGGTAGTCACGTGCAAGGTAGTTATCTTTTGGTCAGTAGAAGATTACATATAAGGATGAAAAGTTATGTGTTCTGCTCTGTAAAGAGAAATACAAATTTATTCCTGTATCTGAAAATTGCATAATAATTTAACACTGCACTAAAATCTGCAGTCTTGATTTTACACGCTAATCTAAGAAATGTAGTATATCAGGATTGGAATAAGAAAAAAAAGGTCTTGCTAAAGTCTAACTCAGAGTCTCTTGCAAAATGATTTACTACTTTTCCTTGGTTATTTTTGTACATTTTCCTACTTTGCTTCCACAGAATGTGATAGCTTTCTAGCAGTTTTCTGAACTGTGCCAGTAGAACTGTCTTTCAGACCTCATACCACATAAAGATGCTTCTGGTGTTGAAACTATATGATAAAATAATTTGCTTCCATGCACATCAACTAGCGTAAACTTAATTGTTCCTCCTCTAGAGACTACATTACAATCTGTTTGAAAAAACATGTGTCCTCTCACAAAGACTACAGTGGATTATGATCTACTTAGAAGAGACGTTTCCCTCACCAAGGTGTATCCTCAAAGATAACAGAAATAAGGGATTGATATTTTCAGCGAATATCACATGGTAGTAGTACAAAAAAAATATTATTCAAATATCTTTTGCTATTCTTTTCATGTACCACTGCAGCTGGGACTTCCCAAGCAGCTGATGAACTAGGACCTTCAGATGAAATTCTTTTATAGCCATAATCAAAAATCACTGGAATTTACCACCATGCAGATTCAGCAGCTCCACTGTGACTCAGGGAATTAAAACCAAATATCCTAATTTAAGAACTTGTTATTTTGATTAAAAACCAGCTGCATGTGCATCGAGAATAATACACTGGGAGGAACAGGATGTTGCATAAAAGGCATTAGCTGTTTCAAACTAAGCTACACTGTGGAGAGATGCATTTTTGGGGTCACTAAGTATGCAGGGAAAACTTGTGGATGTAGAGCCAGAATTTTTGAAAAACTGAACATCATTTTTACAGCATCACAAGTTGTATTTGTTTCTCTTAGCAGAGCAATGGTTCCAGGCCTGCTGACATATAACAGACTGTGAATTAGGACATACTTGATTTAAAGTACCAGTGAGTTTAACAGTCATATACAACTCTCTATTACCATTTGGCTCTTGCCAAAGATGTGAACAGGTCTATGTCTCATAAGACAAAGGAAAACATGAGCTTACTGAAGCCATGGAAATCTACAGTTGACATGAAAGAAAGCAAATTCCATAGTATGTAATCACAATAATAATGCGCCATGTACAATTAATTTTGGTAATCAGTTTCAGTATTCACTAAGTTAAATTACTTTTCACATTACAGTGGAACTGGTTTCTAGAAACACAACACAGTAATTCAGATATAACACTATTTCTTCATTATATACTCTGAATAACTAAAATAGAGGTGGTGCTTTTTCATCTATTCAGAATTTACCTCAAATCTGCTTGAAAAATAAGTTAAGTACATCAAAGGCTGAGATAGCTAGGCCTGTGCACAAATGAGAGGGGATTTTATCCAAGAATAAAAATAACCTAGAGGTGGGTGTCAAGAGGAAGTAGCAAGGCTCTTCTTGGTAGTGCCAAGTAATAGAGCAATAGGCAATGGGCAGAAACTGCTGCACAGCAAGTTCCACCTAAATATGAGGAAGAACTTTTATGCTGTGAAGGTGACAATACACTGGAACAGACTGGCCAGAGAATGTGTGGAGTCCTCTTTTCTGGAGGTATTCAAAACCCATTTGGATGCAATCCTATGCAACCTTGTCCTGGTGGACTTGCTTTAGCAGGGGGGATGCACTAGGTGACCTCCATTGGTCCCTTCCAACCCCAACAATTTTGTGTGTGATTCTGTAAAATAAAGTGTTTGTAGTTTTCTATTTTACCAGTGATATTTAAAAATGTTATCTGTTCTAAACAGAGTAAATTTCAAGTTAAAGTAATGCAAGATTCAACACAACAAAACGTACCTGAAATTCCAGGCCATAGTTTTCTCTGCAGAATTCCCTCAGCTTAGGATACACATGTTCTCTTAGGGCCCTCCTTTCTGCTATTGTATCTGTGTTGTGGAAAAAGATGCTATTAACAATATTTATATAAACTATTCTTTTAGTCAGGGATACAGATTTTTCACTTAAAAATGAACCCTTATCACTCATAGAGCGCTTATGAAAATCAGGTGCTGGGATCTAATCCCCAAATTGTATGTTGTACAAACAGATGGAAGCATTAGCATGTGTAACAATACATGTAAAATCACATAAATGTGTTTTTATGTGTCAAAATTATGCTTCATACACATTTGAATGTTGCAGCATATTACAATTTAGTGGAGCTGAATTCATTTTGTAATTCAGCAGTCAGAATTTCTTTATTGTTTTGACCTCTATTTAGTTTCCAGAAAGCTGAATTTTACAAATAAGAAACACCATGGAAAAATGAGATATACCAAAGATGAAAGAGATTACAATACTCAGAAACAAATTGATAACACAAACTAACAAATTTGTCTCAAATGTATAACTTTCTTTACCATCTTTAATCTAATAGTATCTTGAACCCATTATTTATCATTAATAGCATTATTTATCTGTGGCCCAGGTGATTCCTCCTATACCTCCTACGCCTCCATATACTTAGTTCTGATACCATGTTATTCTTACCATACAAAATGGCATGTTTTGATAATGAAGTACAATATGGTGGCAATGACACCAAAATTATTATTAAGTTCAGTATGTCCAAGGTAATCTGAACACGTTTATATAAAACATACCACTTGTACATACATACATCAAATATGAAGTCAATTTGGTTAGTAGTGAAGTCTTGTGTAGACAATAAATTTTATTCTCTTTCACAAGACTAAGATATGTGATGAATTTTGTTATACTGTAACTGAGTTGAGACCACTGTTGCTACATTATTTCCAAAAATAGAACAAAACTGTTGTAAATCACTAGCTCTGAGTGCCATGTGATGAAAAATGAAGTGTCAACCGATAAATGATGGAGAACATCTACCGCAGGTAAGGCATTATTTGTGTAACTGCACTGAAACAAAACAATAGATTACAACTGATTTGGCATTTCCCATATTGTTGCAAAAACGAGACATATATGCAAATCTAACAATGCTTTAGAGCCACAACCAGAGCTGATATATCTGAGTCGGATGTCTGCTCATAGAATCATGGTCACAGATCGCTAATGTTTTTATCTAAAAAAATCTAAGGAAGTGTGAAATCTGTAATTTAATTTATTACACCAAACTAATACTATCCTTCTCGCTATTTAAGTGTATCTTTGAAATATTACACAAACGTGTGGTGTAATTACCACTTATTTTCACGAACAGAATGCAATCCAGAAACATCCAGAGAATTATTTCTCCCGAAATCTTGCATCAATGTAAAAAAGTCTATACCAAAAGGCTCAAAAGTACAGTCAGGTTTAATTCAATTTATCTGAATTACCATAGCTCTTCACAAAAAAAGGGGAAAAAAGTCTGAGACACTTTCATAAAACATCCCTTCTAAGTGGAATAATGTAATGCAATGTATTTTTGCTTTAATGTTTTAAAATATACTACGCTTATGTGTTATGATAATGGTCCAAGAAGCACTGAAGTGCTTGCTACACCACAAGCTTTCCATTTGACTGTCCACACACTACACAAGGTGAGATCTGAAATCTGAAGTGTAGAGCTCTTATATATGCAGGCTGAACACTGTTAATAAGATACCGTGCTCTGGGCCACATTTGGATGAGTGTAGCCTCAGTTTCTCTCAGGCAGTCATTATGCTCCCGCCGCTGACACTAACGAGGCTGCACCAGGAGTGCTGTGCCCAGCTCTGGGCATCCCAGATCAGGAGGATGGGGAGGAAACTGAAGAGGCTACTGAGACAGAGGCCAAAGCATATGGCCTACACAAGGAGACAGAGGGATCTGGGCATGTTTAGTCCAGCCAAGAGTGTAAGAGGCAGCCAATGCAGCCTACAATTACTTCTAAGGCATTTACAAATATGATGGAGCCAAGCTCTTCATGCCAGAGAATACAACAGAGACAACAATAGCATATTACATCTTGGAAGTTCAGGCTGGACACCAGAAGCTCCTCTGTCCCCAGAGCTCTTCAAGATTCAACTAGACAAGTTCATGGCTGACCAAGTTTCTGTTGAGAGCACTTCAGGAGGGAGGTTAGCCCAAGTGACCTGACCCGAGTACCCCTTGCTACCCCTTGCAACCTGCTGCAGTGATCCTCAGGAGCAGGAGAACTTGCAGGTTTGGCTTAGCTATCCAGGCTGCTTGTACACTGCCTGGGAAGACTTTTGCTTATGTCTGGGCTAGTGGGAACAAGGCTGCAGAGTAAAATAGCTGGTGCCAAGGACCCAATGTCCATGATGTATGTTTTTTTCACAAACATTTGGAATGCATTTGGTGAGAACCTGGAGTTATCTTCCTGCTTTTTATCAAAAAGGAATCCAATTCATGCACACCAAGATCCCTCTATGATGTGAGTCAAAGTGTATTAGATAGTGATGATCAAGAGATTCACTTTGCTTGCAGATCTGGTTGAATACAAACACATCCTACAAATATTTAGGAATGGAGTGAAAAAAACAGCACTCTCAGCTCAGAGCTGTCTGAGTTAGTACATAAAAGGAATGGATGAGTTGCACCCTCCTTAGGATTCACAGTCATTAATTTTCTCTCATACTTTAGTGTCTAAGTCACCCTTTCCTTGCAGAATGTAGTACACAGCTAACAAGGCTAATTAGTCAGAGGGTTGCACAATGCCAACACAGCAATATTATTTTGGCTCCAAAGCAATGGTGTTGCTGTACCTTGTGATAAAAGCTAAATGTGTAGCTTGCTTTATTTGAAATACTTCATTTTTTTACCTTTACGGTAACTGAGACCCTCAGATCAGTCAGTGATAGAAGACTATATATTCTATTTTCTTTGTCTAAACACAGGTTAATTTTGCCATGCAAGTTTATGAAAACGAAGAGCATCGTATCTTCGTGGTCAAGTAGAATAAAATCTGTTGAAAACTGACTTACTACTTTATTACTGAGATAAACCAAAATGATTCTTGCCTTTTTAAATGAAAATCAATCAAGACTACAGCTTGGTTTTTAAACTACCACAACCCACAGTTATTGTTAGCAGTTACTTAAATGTGACAGCAGACAGAATGGTCTTACTAGGGATATAAAATAGGCTAAGTTGCAGGAACAAAAACAACAAAAAGGAAGCATTGGGAAAAAGCAGAATTTAAGAATAAACATAATATAATGATAAATGGGAAATATTTTGCTGGAGGTTTACAACAGATAAAACCATGTTCTACTTTTTGGCTATGCCCATAGGATTTATACTACAGAACCCCGCTGGCTCTAGTTTTAGAACATGGTGCTGTTCCCTGCAGCTTAACGTGTAGAGTCTTGCTCAGAAAATGAAACAACACACTGCAGGAGTAGTGCTACTTTGTAATAGCTTAAAAATGAAACAGACAAAACATTCCTTCAACTAGAACTGTGGTCAGGATAAAACATTTGGCATTCTGTATTTTTATTCC
The DNA here is from genome assembly GCF_001522545.3 of Parus major. Classification (NCBI taxonomy): domain Eukaryota; kingdom Metazoa; phylum Chordata; class Aves; order Passeriformes; family Paridae; genus Parus; species Parus major. The sequence continues at coordinate 47,134,222 of NC_031771.1, forward strand.
TACCTCCATATCTAATGGAGTGTGCTTATCTAATTGGAATTTAAGTCTGGTGCTTATATTAATTAATTTTAAGAATTCCTGTATTTGAAATAAGCTTTGAAACTTTAAGGAAACAGAAGTGTATATATAGTTAAGATGAACTCTGGTAATTAGTATGGACGGCAGATAAACTGGTTTAATTAAATATAATCTAACCTGATTTAAAGTGACAGCAAATCTGTGAAGCTGGCAGTTCCTAACAATGTCACACAGGCAAATTCCACCTTCCAGGCTGCTGCTGCAGATGAACAGATTAACTAAACTACGTTCTTCTAGCAGCTGAAATAAGACAGTAGTTGTGAGATGACCTTCAATACCTCTTAATGTTATTAATTCTAATACTCAGAAATACAAATAATATCTCACAATAAACTGTGGGAATAAAGCTACATCTGAAAAAAACATAAGAAAAAACTTAAAAAAAAACCCCAGCCCTAAACTTGTCTCCAGTATTTAAACAAACCCACAAGACAGTGACTTGCTGAGTGTACATTTTCCATACAAGAGTTCTCTCTTGCAGATGGCTGCCTCATAAGCCATTCCATAACCACTGAGGGCAGTTCTCACTTTGAATTGACGGAGAATGTCAGCGCACCCTCCTTTTCCTCGTGCTCCCCAGGGTAATCCTGAGGACTGAACTGAATTAGTCACATATCCTTTTACACCTTTTCTCCTGTCCAATAAACACAACTGTTTGTGTGCAGTGTGATTTCTGAAGGCTTGTAGCTCAGTCAAATCACTGCCAGTTTTCATTAGAGTATGCCGAGGTGCTGCTTCCCAGCGTGAACTATTCCCATGCCAAAGTCCGACCTTCAAACACAAGCTGTTCTGCTATTAAAGTCACTTATTGTACTTTAATAGAGCAAGCATTGTTTTTCACTCTTGTGTTAGTAAACAGATGATGTGCATTTATGCAGAGCTGCCAAACATTAATCTCTGGGATAAAATAAGTCATGGAACACAGCCCTGTTGAAGACAACTTCAAAATGCCAGTGAACAGAAGGAGTTAACATGGGCCTGATGGAACTTGCCCATTTCCAAGCACCAGTTATTCTGTCCTAAGACCAAATAGTTTATCTTCTTGCTGGTGCTGTACTGGTCTGAGTTCAGCCACAGTGATGTGAATGGCTGTTTTCAAGTTTGTGGGTGGCAGTCACACATTGACTCAGTCAAGGCTTGATGCAGCTGAACAAGGAGATTGCTCAGCCCCGTTCTCCTATAATGTGTTGCAAAGGAGGTGTCAGTGTGGGGACAGTGAGCCCCACTCCACCATGCTCAAAGGAGCAGCAGATTCAAGCTGACAATCTGTTTGTGGAAAAGTAACCTGTGAGTAACCATACCCATGCATGATGCAAGCTAAGGCCCTCAAGCAGAGGAAAATCTTTGGGTGTTTGCCCTGCCACTCTTTGACTGACAGAGGAATATTGCAATACCCAGCTTGAGAGAGCCAGCAGAAAAAAAAACTATTGACTGACATAACAAGTTGTGGCAGGCAGCTGAACCTGGAAGAGCCCAGGCAGAAAAAAAATAAATTAAAAAATAAAAAAAGCTAAAAAAAAATAATAAAGCTGCTCTTGCAGCTGTTCAAGGCACCACAGAAATGAATGTCATATGGCGTCACAGAGCTGTCTACAGGTGTCATCTCCAGGCAGTCACCCAAGAAAGAGCAGCTCCTTGTACATGTGGAGGAAACAATTTCTCTATCACCTCCTCCATTCTTGGTGTTCTCATGCTTTGCAGTGGGTCAGACACTTGCTGGAGGTCTTCACCTCATGTCTTTCAGCCTGCCTCTCTGCTGCCATAGTCTCCTGCCCAATTCCCACCGTTACATTTATTAACACATAGTGTTGGAGTCTATTGGGCAACTATGGAAGCCCTGGATGAGCAGTGAACTGAGCTAGTCCTGCATGCCTGTCCACTGAGATACCCAGCTATTTGCTTTCTCTAAGTTATCTAAATTCTTAGATTTGATAGAAGGGTAGAACAGATTCTTGCCAGAGGATTTTTTTTAATGCACTGCAGTATTAAAAAAATGTGGGTATTTTATAACTGTTGTCTATTAACTGCAGTGAGTATTTCTGCACTTTAATTATCTAAGGTTAAAAATTACTTAGCAGCGGTGCCAAGTAAGAAGTGGCTGCCAAGCCTCTTAATGCTAGTACGTTCTTGACTCATATGATTATTCAACTGAATTATTCCTTTTAAACTGCCCTTTTCAATGATAATGCACAACAGCATTGTGTATTACCTGTGCTGCTAAAAAGTTCAAATACTAGGAGGTAACATGTCCCTAAATATTATGGAACACTTGTCTCTGAAAATAATACCATAATAATAAGTTATTTTAATTTCTATAGTACCTTTCATCTCAGAGCATTTTGCAAGCAATAAGAGAGTTTGAATTATTGAGTTTGAGCAGGTATGAGAGGGGAAAAAAGACTTGAGCTCCCTACTACCCTTGCCTTCTTAGAAAATTAATGCCATAGACACAGTTGTCATTTTTTTCCTTTGGAGTTCCTGTGAGGAGAGAGCATTAGAGGCATCCAAAGCCTCCCAAGATTAGGCAGACCAGGAATGGGAACAGGTTGGTCTGGGTCAATTTTCCCAGTGTCCTTTCCCCAAACAACAATGCCAACCTTGTCTCTATTGGCTCTCTGGAAGGCAAATAAGAAACTGGACAGACTGAAGACCATTCGTTAATTCAGCTAAACCCCCAAACTAACTAATCATCCAAATAAATTCTGATTAGCAAAACACTGCAACGTTACTGTGATGTAACACAGCTGCATGTCCTTATTCCACCTGATGGCCAGAGCTCTGTCACTGGGATGTCCACAAAGTCTACGTGACTCAACCTTAGCAGTTCTCAAAAAAACTTAAATACAAGACAGGACTAAGAATTTCAGCCCAAAGGAATGTCTGCTTGTCATGAAAGTCAGAAGAAATAATGAAAAATAACATTAAGATGGTAAGTAATTCTGAAATGTGTCTTTCAAATGGGAAGAAATGACAGGATGTGATTACAAATTTGTGATCTACACCAGAACACTCAAACAAACACACTTTAAAAACAAAAGACCTAACTAGGCAGGATCCAAAATGTAGGATGTAATTATAAGCCTAAAGCTTCTAGTTGCAGCAATTACCTCTTCTTTATTAGCCCCAAATCAAACAATACCTGATTTAAAATGAGGCATAGTTTTCTCTGAAATGTTCCATGTTGTCAGTTCAGTAAGATGACAAATGTAAAAAGCCACATACACAGTAAGTGAACATATGCAACGCATACTTTAAATAATGCTTTTAAAATTATGATGTACAGATTTCACAGTGTCATTTTATAAAATACCTTGCATCTTGACTGCTAATATGCTTAACCAGTGCCACCTATTGGTTTAACAATAACACCCAAACAATTAAAAAAAAAAGAGTTGGCTAGTAAAATGAGAGGGGTCCAGACCCAAGTTAAAATACAGAATTTAGGGGAAATATCAGTATTAAACTGATATAACAAAAGGGAAAAAATGGTTCCTATATCCAAATATCAAGATTCAAATTTTCATTCTTCATACAATTGTCTTCCCAATTTGAAACAAATGCTGGTTTCTGACAGTTCTATTTTGTGTGCAGCATGCTTACATGAAACAAATTTGGAATTGGATCCAAAAGTTGGTGAAGTTAATGGAAAGATCTGCTGATCTTTCAAGTTCCACATTTGGCATGTATTGAAAGCCTGTATATTTTGGTACCTTACTGACTTCCAGAGTCTGCATGAAATCTCTCAATCCATAAATAAATCAAGCAGTGAATAAACAGTACATACTCTTGTGTCACTCTAGTGGTGATGATAAGGATGAGGACTCTGAAGCAGAATTTTATCTCATAATAATGTCCTAATTAACTAACCTCACATTACCCTTTGGGAACACAGCACCCTTATACATAGACATTCTTAAAACATGAGCTAGGTTGACCTGGATTCTGTTCCCAAACCTGCATATTCCCCCTAGACTGCTGCTTGAGTGCACAGGTGTCCTTGTTTCCCCTGACTGTGACTTGTGGCAAACATGGAAATACAAACGAGTCTGCACACATGCCACAAACAGCAGGAGCTTCAGCGACACCACAGGTTGAAGGCTGAACCTCCACAGGGAGAGAGCTTTCTGCACTCTGCAAACTGCACAGGTGGAAGAATTCAAAAAAGTCTTTCATTTAATAAAGCAAGTTAGGAAAAGCTCCTGAAAATGTGACAATTTTCAAATCATTATTGTCATACAATGAAATGATGTAACAGGAGAAGCTGAAGACACAGCACATGAAGAAACACCAAAATTAAGTCTGAAAATTATCTCTGTAGAACACCAAGGATTATGAAAAATAAGCACTGGAAAACAACAAGGCCTGTTAGGACAAGAATTTGCTACTATCATCAAAATTAATGTGAAAGAAAAACTTTTTGTGAAATCTAAAGGAGGAGTTCTGAATGAATTGTAGAAAAATGAGTAACAGGGGGCAGAAATAAGGACCAGTGCAGTAATAGAGTTGCGGGCAAAAATCCCATTGATTCATTGAGAGGTGTCAACTCACACTTCAAAAAATTATGGAATTTCCCAGAAAGCAGAAATAGGCTTGCAACACTGGAAAATGCTTTTAACAATTAACTTATGCGTACTGCTATAGCTTTGCTACTTTTTTTCCTCACATCACTAGACCAAAGAGAAAACCACCAGGGCTACTGAGTTACACTTAGTGTTATTAAGGCACTTAAGGTACTAAGGCTGTGGCAGTCAATAAAGCAAAGGGATGTCACAGACATTCTTCCTCCTAACTGCAGGTTGAAGTGCTGGAAGAGAATGAAGTAGTATGTTGTAGGCTTTAAGAAAGAATAAAGTAGAGCAGAACCCTAAAGAACCACAGGACAGCCAGTCTCATAAAACCACACACTTATTTCACAGTACAGTCTGGTACAGGACCATTAAATACACCTCATTCTGAAGAAATTCCAGTAAACACTCCTATATGACTTTGCATCTGGCAGTACTGCAAAACAATGGAAGAGCTCTGCAAGCACTGTTGGCTCCTGAGTAAAGCTGCCCTTCCCTTATCTAAATTTTCCACTTTAGGTGCACAAATCATGGAGTTCCAATGCAGCTTGCATTCTTCCTTAAGTCTGGTGCAATACAGCCACAGTTTGGGTCACTACAAAACTGGTGAGGTCTGTTGGGCCAACTGGAAAAGCACTACTGATAAATGTAGCCTACTGTGTGGGCTTCAAGTGAAAGATGTGAAGACATTCATGCCAGAAGATGAAAAAGGCTTGAACCTGACACTTTTGGGTGTGCAGAAGCACCCATTTAAGAATAAGAGTTGCTGCTTGCTATCAATGGAGTAAGTTTGCAACAACACAGTAGGAGTTTTCCTTGCAACAGATTTTTTTTTTTCTTGATGCTAAATGGAGAGGATTAAATAACAGAACTGAACAGTCAGACTAGCCCATTGCAGTTCTAGAAACTGTTATCAAAGATGAATAAATGAAATGACAACCCCAGCAAAGGAGAACAGCTGTAAGAGGGCATTAAGCCCAGGACAACGGGACTACACGAGGGAAGGATGCCAGGAACTCAACTGCAGCTTGCCTGAAGAAGAGGATCTCAACTGATTTTAAAGGACTACCTCACTTACTGACAGACAATTTCAACCTAGGTATTAACACCCACTTACAGGCCCTGTGGTACAACAGTTTTTAAACTGAGAATTCCAGGTAGGGTCTGCACTGAAACTCATTGAACAGGGCCAAATAATTTAAAAAGCTGGCTTGTTTTAAAGGATTATGTAATGTCTGAGAGGCAAACAGTGATTGACATGTAAAGGAAGAGTGATTTATCAGACCTTGTTCTCCTTACCCTTCAAATTCTAATGATTCATCTAAGCATTATTTTTAGTGAAGATTATATAATCCAGTCAAACAGGCCATTTTTAATAAATTTTAAAATGTACCTGTTTTTATCAGTCAATTATTCTTCCGATGCCTTGATTTTCCTAGCTATTGCTTTCTTGCTCTAGGTTTTATTAATTTCTTCTGCTTTCTAACCACATTTTGTTGATTATATGTAAAGGTAACTAAATTTACGGTTTAACATTCTTGAGGAGTTAGTAATTGAAAAAGGACAGCACACATTTTAGTCACTTTGAGAAGCAGATGTAGTTGAAACAAGTAAGTTTAATTTCTCACAAATACCTTATACAAGTATGATACAGAAAATAATATTTAAAGAAAACTTACAAATGGCATACCAATTTAATTAATTGGTGACTGAACTACAGAATGTCTCCCAGATTAGCACTTTCAAATTACTTTAGCTCTCCTTCCCAACTCTTTGCTCTTATTTTCCTGATAATAATAGCCAATGAGTTAAAACTACCTTTAAAGGAGGATAAATACCTTCCATGATCCTATGGTCTAAATGGAAGTGTAGAATCTGGCTGAAAGGGTGGACTTGACTTTATTTCCATTCCTTGCACTGCCAGACACTATCACTCTCAGTGCCTGCAAAGGTATTTGTCCCTTGGCCACAGAATAGAGAAAAATTAATCTTTTATCTGCCACACCTACACACAGTTAAAGACAACTGAATCTATAACTGGAGATTGTGTTTGAAACTACTTTGAATTTACATAATGACTATGAGGAGCTGTGGCATTAACATTGGAACACTGGAACAATATACCAGCAATGGAATTGCTTAATAGAATTATATAATATTATACATGGTTGATTATAGAAAATTCTTGATAATAAGGTAATCCTTAGAGTCCTGCATAACACTCTTTGAATCAGATTTCATAGCTTATGCTCCTTAGATTGCTGAATGCTACCATTTCCTTTTTTTATTTCTTATTATGGCTCCATTTTAATAACTCTTATTTTAATAACTCTCATTTTAATAGGAATAAGGACATTTGGATACCTAGGTCTTCACAGTTAACCTCTCTATATACAGATAGGCAAAAATGGATCATTACAATGACGATTTTGGATAAAGTTACTCTTTTAGGAAGATCTGCTTCTAGGTACCTCACATTTGTTTTTTGAGATCTCTTTCTTGGGTGAATACACATGGTCTTGTTAAAAAAAATCCCCCAAAAAGTTAGCAGGACTAGGCATTTTACTGGGCAATAATCCATCTCAACATTTGGAAAGGTTGTGATTAGTTCCAAGACTATCGGCTAATTAGTAAAGCAACAAGACAAATTTCAAAAAGCAAAGGGTCTCACAGGTTATTAAGCACAAAGACATAACCTTCATCATTTTTTCCCTGTTGCGATTTATTATTCTTTCATCATACATCTGAAATTGCCAGGGTCAGAGAGGAGTATTGGGCTCCTTTGGTCTAACTCACTAAGCCTGATCTTACTGCCTTTGCTTCTTGTTTATCTTGTATGTAGCAGCTGATTTGCATAACTCTGCAAATATGGATAACTCCTCTCATCAAAAAATATTTAACCCACATGGCTACTCACTGATTCTCAATCATTTAAAAGTAATCTTAATCTAATATTTTAAATTTAACTTAAACTCTGACACTAAAGCTATCCAGATAGTGCTCTTAGTCATTAATTCTAATTTCATCTTAATGTTTTGTAAAACATTACTATTTAGAGACTAAATAAGAATTTTACAAAATTATTAATAATTTCACAAAATCTGTGTATCATACATATACTATAACTATCTATCTCAAAAACCTGTTTCAGTTTGGAGATTCATAATGCCTAGATGAGACTCAATTTGAAGGTACTCAATTGCTAGTAGGATGAAATGGGCTCTATTAATAAGTGTTTTCGAGGGTTTAATCATACCACAGAGTAGTGTTACCATATTGAAGACTGCAGCTCTGCCACTCCAGGAAATGCTAGGAACAGGCTGAACAAGATATTTGCTAGGTTCTGATGGTCTGAAATTTGACCTGTAGCGATTTGATCAGTTCTGATGATTGATACACACAACAACAGTATGACTATGGATAAAGTTCAGTGTGGAAGTCCTGCTACTTCCTAGTCTTTCCAGTTTATGGGAGGAAGTGCATTTTGAACACTCTGATAAATCTAGTTTCTAAAGGTGACTTTTTTCTCTAGATGCATATTCTGCACAAAATGTCTGTAGCTGCTCAGGCCTAAGATCTGTCCAGCACAGCATCCTGTCTCCAACAGGGACATGGTAGAGGTGTACAGATATAGATACAGATGTAGGAGATAACAGGTGGTGATGGAGGGAGTTTAAGACCAGGTCAAAAACAGATGGAGCCATTTAAGTATGGTTGTGATAAGGTAGCCTTCAAAAGCTGCATTTGGTACTTGTCCTCCTTACCCAGCACAGCAGCACGCACATGGTATGCTGCACTGATTTGGGCCTTCTTACTATTTACTCTGCTGCACTGCTGTTTTCAGCTACCTGTGACTTAGCCCTACTCCCCTTTTGACTACAGATTTTGTAAGTAAAAACTTCTCTTTGATACAAACTATATTAATAAGAGCAGTGTCAGACCTTATTTTAGAAGAGCACTGACACAACCACGATTAAATTGTGTTCTCTAATTCTATCTATTATTATCCTTCTTTAATTAAAATTCCAATAAAGGGATAAAGCATTTTTCTTGAATAGTACTGCCTATATTAAAATCTGCCAGATTTCTTTGTAATCCATGCACATGACTATTTATGATATTATATTTATATCTACCACCTTCAATATATTAAAACCTAAAATTACTGTAGGTAGATACTACTAATGTATTATTACTGCTGCCTGAAAGGATCTTGAATCACAAAATACTCTGTCAGCTGCTAAATTCAAAGAAATTTGATTTGTTTTAGATGAAAAAATTACCACTTGGGCATTGCCCTCATATCTTGACTTAGAAGTTTAGTAACTCCTTGAAGTTTTCTTTATGTGACATATATTTTAAATTTCTCCAAACAAAACCTAGGGATTTTCTCTTGCGTGTTCACATATCTGTGGACACATGCCCACACAGTCATGTATGCAAGTTTCTTAAGAGGAATTATTTTGCTGCATAAGCTTAGAGATGGGATGCCAAGGTGTGCAGTTGTACCTTTTGTGCTACACTGCTCTTATGTGATTACACAAATCCCACCACAGAATACACGTGGCCTCCTTGAAACACAGCCTTGGAAATCCTCTTCAGCTTGCTGCCCAGCAGACTGCTGCTCAGGCAAGAGGTCATCCCAATGCCCTTGCGTAGGCAGAAAAGAAGCTCCCTTCTCTTGGTGACTGGGATGCTGCCTGCTTGGTGCTGTCTCTCATTTGAAGGTCTCAAACCTTGCCAAAGGAGCAATTCACAATAAGAACCCGATTCAAGTGCCATTTTCAGTTGCTGTTCATTGCAACTGCTGTTCACTGCTGCTCATCATCTAATACATTTTTTGAGAAAGTAATATCACATGGAATTTGCACACTTGTTTCATTGTCCCTCACTACTTAGAAACTGTGTCAAGGGTCCAGAATCTCCCCTTAATCACTGAAAGAAAGCCACTGCTCCCAAGAACGAGGCAGGGTCTAGCATGCAAATACATCTGAAGAAATAAAGAAATATTTGCCAAGTTAGAAAGAAAATAAAAGAAATTGTTGTTTCTGCTTTGTTTTAATATTATTTCTTCAACACTATGAAAAGCAGTCATACTCCTCAGTAAAGCTTTTACTTTTACAACAGCATTCAACAAAATCTAGGCAGCTCTTCAGTACTGCTAGAAATACAACCTTGAGTGACACCCTTCGAATATACTCAGTTCTCACAAGAGAACTGAGCACTGCCAGCAGGTTTGAATATAGTCTATGACAGTGTGACTTGAGTGTCACACATCCATTTATCATCCTACGCAGTTTAGAGTATTTTATATAATTTATGTGTATGTGTGCATATGTATGTACGGACAACTACAGATACAGAAAATTACAATTTTAATATCTTTAATACTAAAAATAATGGACATGTAGTCAAAAATTTTAAGTAGATAGTGTAAATACCTAATCCATTTGAAGCTGATAACTTCAGGTGTTGCTTCCAGGAAGACGACTGAGTTTCAGGTAATTTTGCTTATTTGTAAATATCAAGAAGAAGCCACAAACTTAACAAGTTACATAGCTTGCTCTTCTCCTAAAATACCCACACCCAACACCTTTTGATTATAGTATGGTTGTCAAATGCACATGCTACCTTTTGAGTGCATGAATGAAAATTTTGGGGAAAATTCAACAAAAGTTCTCAGTGTTGTCATTTGCATATTTGGTACATTTAGAGCAAATCCTTAGCCCAGTCCACAAGCCACATAAGCAGATAGCCCTCATGAAGGACAGGAGGACATGAAGAGCAGTTCTTTTTATACAGATTATCAGATTATTACAGTTTTTTGAGTTTATCTGTGTGACAAAAGAACAGGAACAAAGGCTTGAGGATCTACTTAGCAAAAAACATCTTGTACTGGTTGGTTCTGCCTTGCAAAAAAAAGTTAACGCCCCTATAAGATTTGGTTATACAGTCTCAAGAAAAGTCAGATCTTGCTTTTTGCTCAATCACACCAACAATGGAGTTGTTTCATAGCACAAGAGAAAAGAGAAAATTATACATAGAAGCAGAAGTACTGAAAATGGCAGGTTTCTTACCAACTTAATAACCTGTTGGTATCTCTAACCTCTGGACCTCCTGAAATAAGACATGTTTCAAGTCAAGGTTCACACCAAACCTAGGTATTTGAATAATTTTTCTCACACAGACTCTGAGATACTTTATCTCTAGGACTACTGAACTTTTTTTTTTTTTTTTCCCCCCAAGTGGTAGCTTGGTTTTTGACTCTTAAACACTACAGTGATGTGCGTCACACAAAACCATAAATAGGTACAAAATTAGGTAACCAGAACTAACACTTAGCACAAGAAAAGTCCTGGAGTTATTTGTCTCCACATCTCCGCAACACCTCCTTTGCAATTTCATACACTTGAACATCTGTGGTTTTCTTTAGCTAAGGAATAAATTCCACTCAGATTATATAAAATTGTCTTTATAAAAAGATCTTCATGTAACATATCCAAGTAGGGACACCATATGGTATTTTGGGACTGGTCAGAATGAACTGTCATTAACTAAACATTGTTCTGGCTTTTGAATATCTTTGCACTTTAACAATTCCTCAATTATATTTTCCTTAAGGAAAACAACATTTCAGGTAAAAATATTATAACAGACCTTGAACATGCTAAAAATGACAGATTATGCCTTTCTCTTATCACATATGGCAATAACTTTGTAATTAAAACAATCATAATTCTTCATCATGTTCTAAACTACAAATTCACAGGACTTTTTTTTTTTCTCATATGTACATCAATATAGATAGAAGCATGTGTAATTCCTGCAAAACAGCCTACAACAACAGATCCAAATGAAATCATTGGTAAGACCTGTTTCTGCAATCATTTAATTCTTTTCTAGTCAGCAAAACTAACTGCTGATGGCAATTTTGCTTTATGTATCACAAATAATACAAGTAAATTTGCCACTGAACACTTATACTTCGCTAGAACTGTTTTTCAAATTAATACAATGTTCTGGATGATGCATGTCAATGGAAACAAACTAAGGTAAAAAACTGAATAAAAAATCAAGAAAAGCCAAAGTCATTCAATACCGTAAGACAAGGAAACCTCACTCTGGCAATTCATGGGGAAGCTGGTGAAGTTCCAGCTGTACAGGTTGGTTTCATACTGTGCTTGTACAATGGAATCATTAAAATGTTGATAATATCAGCAGTATCTTCCAATAGAATAAGATCTTGATTTTATATTTCTGCATGTAAATGGAGGACTTCATTCTTAAGATTGTTAATCATGTCAAAACTAGTAGTTGGTCTAATGGTTTTAAAGAATGGGTACTGGAGGCACAGAAACCATGAGGAATTTAACGGGGCTGTTAAAACAAAGCTTGTTCATGATCTCATCAAAGTTGTTTGTTTGTACAATAGAGGGTATTAATAGGCTAAAAATGGCTAAAAACTATTAACTGACAAAGTCCAGTAACAACAATCCAGTGCTGGAACTTAGGAAGTCTGCAAGGGTGCTGCTCAGAGGAGAGTGCGGTGCGTAGCTGAAAGAGTGGCTGGGAAAAGGATCATCCTTACTGTGTGAAGTGCTTGGTGCAACCTGTTTACACTTTGAGGTAAGGCTGGCTAACACCACCTGTGTCAGGACACACTCAGGCTCTATATAAAGGTATTATCATCCTGTCTGCACTGGAACCACCTGTGTGTAGGATTTGGCTTTATATACATCCCTTGTCAGTGCATTCATTTGTTTCTACTTATTACTAAGGCATCTCCACAACTAAAACTCCAAGAGCTCAGAGTAAAAAAAAATCCATTTCTTAACTAATTGAAGAAATAACAAGCCTTTAAGTCAAAATAGCAAAGGGCTGATTTCCCCACTTGCAGAAGAGCCAATAGGATTTAAAATGCCCAGAGGTTTGATTGCTTGTTCCAATTCACTGGATTTCATTTTCAAGACAAAATCCTAACTCCAATTTAGGCACCAGTTTCAACGAGAGATTGTAATATTTCCTTACAGTCCCACATAACTTCTTGAAACAGCCAACTTTGCAGCTCAAATAATTTTCTTTTTGAAGTAGTGACAAAAATCATTGGAACCTATGTCCTGAACCTATATAGGGCTGATATCACAGTTCCATGTAATGGAACCAGATGGGAGTTTATACCTGTTGTTTGTCACATGAGCTGTATGTTAGTGGTAAGCATCTACAGAGGCACTACTGAGTAGCAGAGAAACTGTCATTAACTGACTTGCTGGTAACAGTTCACAAATCTCTCATGGAACAGCAAAGCACTTATTACAATCAGGCAAATATGACTTACTTTTCTTATCACTTTGAAGTAATGAAAACATCTTGACAAAACCAAAACCAATGAAAATCTTTAACCTCTCCTAGCCAAAATGTGTATTTAAATGAATATTCAAAATATTGCTGATTGCTTGTATCTACTGAAATGTGAAAACAGATTTATTTGTATTCAAATAATAGAACAAATTCCATGTTTCTAAAGACCCAGTCATCTTCATTGATATGAAAACGGATTAATTGATATCAAAAACTTGAGCAAGACAATACTGCTAACTAGTAGGGGAACATACAGTTTCATTTATCTATAAAATTTCCTCTAGAAAATAAGACTAGAGAATGAAGCAATCTTGCTCCTACTACCCAAGCTCACTGTCTCTACTTGTTCTTTTCAGGGACTTCTAGAAATTTTTCAAATAACAACTTCCTAGTTGCATAATAAAAACATAATGTATTTCAGTCATACTAAAGCATGTTTATAAAGAACAGACTAAACACTGATTACCAGAGTTCTCCCCTACACACTTACTACATATGATTCAAGAAAACTTCTTTTAGGTTTGTACACTTTCAGTGCTAGATAAATTTTTCTTGTGACTGCTAACAGGATTAATCCCTATGCTTCTCTGACACCACAGTTCAAGTCTATCTCGAGTCTGGGGGCTCACTGCCCTTTTCTGGAATGCTCTACATCAAGAACGGGTATAAACTGTAGTGATATGCTGAATATTAACAAGAGAGGCGTTAGTCATGCAAATATAAATTGAAGTTAGGGGCTTGAATGTTTTAAAAGGTTTACTGACTAGGAATACTTCAACCTTTTCATCCAGAATTTTTGCACTGTAAACTTTTTCAAGTGTTTTACCAACAACAGTTCTATTTCAAAGTACTTTACTAGATGCTGTCTGAACCCCGTTATAGGCCAATTTCTTTTTTATCTACATTTCCTTTTTCAAAAGTCACATTCAGTCAGTAATGACTCAACAACAGTGCTGTCACCAATAAATAGTAATGGTTGTTTCTTGTCATTGAGAATTCTTAAATGTTCGTAAACAAAACCTGTAACCACTCTGAAATTCTGGCCTCCTACTACAATTTTTAAAAGCAGGTGTGATGCCACAGATAAAATATTTGTCATGAGGAGTGTTAATCATTGCGACCATGTGAGACTACAAGAAAGACAATAGTAAACAATCCTAAAATGTTTGAATTGTTTTCTTTCAGTGCTGGGATTTTTTAATAGCTGATATTTTCAAATTACAATTCCAGGGTAAAATCCTAGAAATGGATATATATGGCTTTAAATCTCAACTTTTGGAATGAGTTTAGTGGGTTTTCTATTTTAGCAAATATCTAGCTAACATACCAAGCTACCCTAAATGCCATTCACATCAAATTCAGAGGCATCAGCAGCTTCCCAGTTAAGGCAATGCTGGCAGAAATCCATTTCTAATGAGTAACATATCTTCATAAAATCCACAGTAATTTTCTTTCAGAGCCAAATAGATTTTTTTTCAATTATCACCCTTTTTATATCTCTGCTTAGATTGCAGCAATAAACTGCAAACATCCTCATGCCCTCCTTAAAGAATGTAATTTTTTTAAACAAACAAGGATGTTGAATATGAAAGCTGAGAGTTTCCTTGTGTTGAAAGCAAGTAAGAAGTGCTGTAGGTGTGGGAATTTTTCAAAGCAGCACTATGCCCAGTTTTTTTTTTTTGCTTGTGAGCACTATCGCTCATACTCCCGTAAGAATTTGTGCCAAGACAATTTTCACTTCAAAGTTCAAACTATTTTGTTGTTTCAGGCATGATTTTCAGATCTCTGATGTTTGCATGAAAGGTGACAGTATTGTTGAATTAGAAGTGTTGGGGGGAAGGTGGTGGGTGGTGGTGAGAAAGTTAATTGTGAATACAGTGGGCTCATTTTTTACAGACAAGTAACGTCATAAGTGTGAACGCTTAATTTATTATTTCCGTGCTTCAAGTGGGAATATGCTTCAGCAACTCCTATCTTACAAGTGGGAATGACACCTCCTGAATGTATGCAAATTTCTTGAATCAAAGGGTAATTTTAAAAATAGGCTTTAAACAGCAGGATGCCTAATTAATTCAGATACTGGGTATACGACCCCGACTTTATTAAGCTAAAACTGCAGGTTTCAAGGCATGCTTCCTTGGAAGCAGAGTATAGCCAGGATCAAAGGATCACCTTAGCAGTACCCTCAGCCGCCTAAGACTCGCTTTCATTGTGCCATGAAATCTATAGGAAACTCTTATTAACCAGACCCTCTCCAGGAGAGCTCCTCGAAACATTCCCCACGCCCCCGAAAAGCCTCCTCTTCGCGAGAAGGCAGCCCGTTTCCGAGTTTCCAGACCCCCGTGTGCCCTGCAGCTCCGACGGCGCAAAAATGAGAGGATGCCCCGCGCCCCGGTGCCTTTCAGGCGTGTCATTTACGGACATAAAACTTAGGGAGCGGAGTACACCGGCGCCTCCGAGCTCATGCACCCACACCCGCCAAAGCCCGCCCCACAACCCCGCGGCCGCCTCGCCCCGCGCCCCACAGCGCGCCCTGAGCGGAGGGGCCCTGGCCGTCCGCTGCGGCCGGGGGCAGGAGCCGCTCTCGGCTACACCGCGGCCGCTGACCGGGGCTGCCC